>NW_012122598.1:2817623-2959634 GCF_000951035.1 Colobus angolensis palliatus
GAGCCCTCTCCTCAGGCTGCCTGTCCTCTCCTGGCCTCCAGTCTCCCCTGCCCTCCCAGGTAGAGCTGGGGATGGATGCTTAGTGCCCTCACTTCGTCTGTCTATACCAGCCCCATCTGAGCACCCATTGCTCACCATCAGATCAACCTCTGATTTTGCATCATGATGTAATCACCACTGGAGCTTCACTCTGTTATTAAATTATTAATTTCTTGCCTCCAAAATTGTATCTCTGAGGCTGAGCATGATAAGAAAATGATCTCTGCTCCTTTTCATTACTGAAAACTGCCTGGGGCTTATATCAGAACAACTTCCACTTATTTTCCATTGGCCCCCAAACTCCCTACCTTAAAAGTATTGTGAACGCCCCTGCAGTATCCATGGAAGCGCAAGTATTGTGAACGCCCCCTGCAGTATCCATGGAAGCGCAAGTATTGTGAACCCCCCTGCAGTATCCATGGAAGCGCAAGTATTGTGAACGCCCCTGCAGTATCCATGGAAGCGCAAGTATTGTGAACGCCCCTGCAGTATCCATGGAAGCGCAAGTGACTAGTCGTATGATGTGTACAGTCTGTCTCCCTGTAATGAATTCTCTGCTCTTCGCTCTTTGTAATTTCTAAATAAAGCAGGTTTTAAAGTAATGCATGGTACCAATATTTCTTCAGGTTTTTCAGTTGACAAATGCCTTTTTATTTTTAACTGATAATCCATATCCCCATGTGCTTAAACCTTCTCCTTTAGAGAGGTTCAATTAACAGCACTATGGCATCCTGATATTCAGGTCTCTTCTCAGATCAAATTCCTCCTAAATGTTTGGCAAGTGGAGTGGGAGTCATTTGGTCCACCATGATTGTTCACTCTTGTTTTGCTGTATGTAGGAACTGGCAGCCCAGTCCCTCTGACTTGGTCTCTGAGACTACTCCTCCTTATACACGGGCGCTTGGCCTAAATGCCCAGGTGGAGAAACATTTTTGGCCAAATAGAATAAAAGTCATTTGAGAAGAAAATAAGATACTTTATTTATACTTAGAATTGCCCCATGACTAAGAAAATTATTTGACAAGGTGTATCAACAGCAATCAATATGTGCCTACTTAGAACTGAAATTACACCTCTGGAAATGTATCCCGAGGAGAACGTGCAAATGCGGAAAGCTATACACACATGGATATGCACCACAGTAATCTTCACAACTGGGAAATGGGACATTAAAGCTGATACAATTAAAATCCAAGCAGCTGGGGGCGGTGGCTCACACCTGTAATCCCCACACTTTGGGAAGCTGAGGTGGATGGATCACCTGAGGTCAGGAGTTTGAGATCAGCCTAGCCAACATGGTAAAATCCCATCTCTACTAAAAATATATAAATTAGTTGAGCATGGTGGTGGGCGCCAATCCCAGCTACTTGGAAGGCTGAGGCAGGAGAATCACTTGAACCCGGGAGCAGGAGGGAGGTTGCAGTGAGCTGAGATCACGCTGCTGTACTCCAGCCTAGGCAACAGAGCAAGACTCTGTCTCGAAAAATAAATTGAAAAATAAAAAATAAAAATCCAAACAGCCAGGCACAAAACTCACATGCTTATTCCTTGAAATGGGAAAGCAAAACAAGAATGGAAATTCCCTCCCTTTCGTACTCTAAGCCTCTCACAGAGATTCCATGAAACTGAGTCTGTTTATCAGAAGAGACAGTTATATTCCTCCCTTAGGAGTGAAATGGCCTGTCTGTGAACTGGACTGGCATCTCTGAATGGCTAAGGAAAGTCTCAGGATACGAGCGGATGGTCAGCTAGTGTTGCCTTTGGGCCACCTCAGTTCCTGTTTTCCTCAGGAGTGACAATTATCCCCCTAACATTCTGGCTCCCCCATCACTAGAGACATTTTATTTGGTTGGCAAATTCACAGAAGGTGTTTCAGGATCCTGCTGTGTCAGATTCCCACTGTGTTCAACCTTAGGCTTTTCCTCAGCAACATGGGCAGCTTCCGACATTGATGTCTCCTCATTGCCCTCCAGACCTCCCCAACAGCACACATGTCATAACTGACCCAAGCCCACTGACCACACATACAGTTATATACTCATGAGGTATAACGAAAAGGAAAATAACTGACAAGATAAATTATCTAGGATGTAGAAATATACCAAAAGGAGGTTAAAAACAATGTGCATATATGTGTATCCATATAAAAAATAAAAATCTTATAGTATATGGTCATGCAAAGCATAATAAAGGAAAACTACAAATGAACAAACTTGAAACTTCGATGAAATGCACCAAATCCTTGAAAGACACAGGTTACCAAAATTCACACAGGGAGAAATAGATTGGAATAGTCACATACCTATTAAATAAATTGAATCAATAATTTATAGCCTCTCTAAAAGAAAGTACCGGGCCCAGATATTTTTATTGGTTAATTCTATTAACATTTAAAAATGAAAGGATGCCGATTATCTACAATGTCTTCTGGGAAACAGATGCAGAGAGAACAGTTTATAACTCATTCTACAGAGGTCGGTATTACTCTAACACCAAAACTAGATAAAGACATTTTGAGAAAAGAAAACTATAGACCAATACCTTTCATAAACATAGATGCAAAATTGCTCAACAAAATATTACCAAATTTAATCCTACCAAGTACTTAAAAGTTATACACCATAACTAACCAGGATTTACCATATATATGCGAGGCTAGTGTAATATTCAAAAGCCATCAATAAAATCTACCATATCAGAGGACTTAAAAAGAAAAATCATATAACTATATCAATTGATGCAGAAAAAGTTGATTATATAACCCAACACCGATTCATGTTTCAAAGAAAACAAGCCTGTCAGCAAACAAGAATGGAGGGCAACTTCCTCAACTTGGTGAAGAACATAAGAAAAATAAAAAATCCCATAGTTAACATCATATTCAATAGTGAGAGACTAGGCCGTTTTCGCATAGTTCGAGAGCAAGGCAGACATGTCCCCTCTCTCCACTGTTACTCGCATTGTACTGGAAGTTTAACTGTAGCAATAAAAGTAATATATATTAGAAATTTAAAAAAAACTCTCTTTATTCTCATATGACATTTAGTCAATGTAGAAAATTTCAAAGAATCTACCAGTACTTTCCTGGCAGCAATAAGCAAAGACAGCAAAGTTGCAGGCCACGAGATTACTAGACAAAAGTAAGTACTTTCTTATATACCAGCAATGAGGAACTGAAATTTGAAATTAAAAATCAATATCATTCACAATAACACCAAAAGATTAAATGCTTAGGCATAAATCTAACAAAATATAAAGAGACTCCGTAAGAGGAAAACTACTAAATAATGATGAAATATATCAAAGATATAAATAAATGAAGAGACAATCCAGATTGGTAGATTGGAAGACTCAGAATTATTAAGCTGTCAATTATCTCTAAATTGATACATAGATTCAACAAAATCCCAATTAAAATCCCAGCAAACTATGGTGCAAATATCAATAAACTGGATAAAGTTTATATGAAAAGGCAAAGGATCTTTGCAAGGTGATAAGTGAAACAAGTGTAGTGGTGAGGTCACATTATGCATTTGTCAAAATCCATAGAATTTTGGGGGGATTTTAAAAATTAATATCATTTTAAGTTGACAAAAACAAAATTGCATAAATTTATGAGGTACAATATGATGTTTTTATGTATGTACAAAATATGAAATGATTAAATCAAGTTACTTAATATATCTATCACATTGCTTTATCATTTTCTGTGGTGAGACATTTGAAATTTACTTTCTTAGCTATTTTGAAATATGCAATATATTATTATTGATGATTGTCACCCTGCTGCACAATAGATCTCAAAACTTATTCCTCTCATCTAACTGAAATTGTGCTCTTTGACCAGCAATTCCCATTCTATCCTATCCCCACCCCCTCCCCCAGTCTCTCATAACCATCATTCTACTCTAAACTTCCATAAGTTCCTCTCTTCTACATAACACCAATAAGTGTTATATTGTCTTTATTTTTTAGAGCAGTTTTATGTTCACAGTAAAATTGCCCAGAGGTACAAAAGCTTACCATATACCCACTGCCCACACAAATTCATAGCCTCACTCACTATCAACAGCCCCCACCAGAGTGGTACATTTGTTACAATCAAATCTACGTTGACGTGTCATTATTAACCAAAGTCCAAGCTTACAGTAGGGTTAACTCTTGCTGTTGTACATTCTATGGTTATGAAAAATGGATAACATGTATCTACCACTATAGTATCACACAAATTCATTTCACTGCCCTAAAAATTCTTCTGTGCTCCACCTATTTATCTTTCCCAACTAAATCTTGGCAGCCAATGATCTTTTCACTGTCTTCATAGCTTTTTTCCTTTTCCAGCATGTCATATAGTTGGAATCACACAGTATGCAGCCTTTTCAGGTTGGCTTCTTTCACCTAGTAATATGCATTTAAGTTTCCTCCATGTGTTTTCATGGCTTGGTAGCTCATTTCATTTTAGTATTGAATAATATTTCATTGTCTTGATGGGCCACAGTTGACTTACCATTCACCTACTGAAAGATATGTTGGTTGCTTCCTAGTTTGGGAAATTAGGAATAAAGCTACTATAAATATCTGTGTGCAGGCTTTTTGATGGGCATAAGTTTTTAACTCATTTGGCTAAACACTAAAGCATGCAGTTGCTGAATTGTGTGGTAAGAGTATGTTTAGTTTTGTAAGAAACTGCCAGACACTCTTCCAAAGTAGCCATACCATTTTGCATTGCAATGAATGAGAGTTCCTGTTGCTCCACATCCTTGCCAGCATTTGGTATGGTCAGTGTTCTGGATTTAGCTATTCTAATAGGCATGTAGTGATATCTCATTGTGCTAATTTGCTTTGCTCTGATGACCTATGCTCATTTACCATTTGTATATCTGCATTGGTGATGGGTCTGTTAAAGACTTTGGCCCATTTTATAATCAATGTATTACTTATTATTAATTTTAAGAGTTCTTTGTACAGTTTGGATAACCGTCCTTTATCGAATATGTCTTTTACCAATATTTTCTTCCAGTCTGTAACTTGAATTCTCATTCTCTTGGTAGTGTGTTTTGCAGAGCTGAAGTTTTATTAATAATTTTAATGAAGTCCATTTTATCAATTATCTCTTTCATGGTTCCTGACTTTGGTATTGTATCTAAAATGTCATTGTCATACCTAAGGTTATCTAAGCTTTCTCCTATGTTATCTTTTAGGAGCTTTACAGTTTTGCATTTTGCATTTAGAGTTATGATCCATTCTAAGTTAATTTTTGTGGTGAGTATATGCCCCGTATCCAAATTTGTTTTTCTACATGTAGATATCCAGTTATTCCAGCACTAATTGTTGACAAGGCTGTCTTTGTATTGCCTTTGCTTCTTTGACAAAGATCAGTTGATTATATTTATGTAGATCAAATTCTGGGCTCTCTATTTTGTTCCTTAATCTATTTGTCTATTCTTTCACCAATACCACAGTGTCTTTGTTACTGTAGTTTCATAGTAAGTCTTAAAGTAGGATGCTTGTAGTCCTCTGACTTCCTTCTCCTTCAGTATTGTGTTAGCTATTCTGGGTCTTTCGCCTCACCATAAAAATTAGAATCAGTTTGTTGATATCCACAAAGTAATTTGCTGGGATTTTACGGGGGAAACTCATAGAATTTTATACTGTGGGATTTTTATTAGGGAAAACTCATAGAATTTTATACTGTGGGATTTTTATTAGGGAAAACTCATAGAATTTTATACTGCAGAGTAAACCTTAATGTTTGAAATTTTTAGAAAATGATTTATGAGATTGAGAGATCCTAGAACGGAATGTACAATGTGGCAAAAGGATCTAACTATATTACAAATGTATGAAATCATCTCCCTGAAGTGGATGGGGAGAAAAAAGGCTGACATTAGGAACTCTGGAAGTGAGTGGAGTCTATGAGACTAAAGGCAAAGAAACTTGTAAGAACTGTATGTCAGTATTGTACTTGAGTTGATAAGGTTGCTTCCCATGGTGGGATGACTAACAATTCTGAAACCACTAGGCCTGTGTTTTAGTCAGTGTTCTCCAGAGTAATGGAAACTCTAAGATATATATATATACACACACACACATATATATGTATATCTCTATCTCTCTATCTATCTATCTATCTATCTGCATCTATCGATCTACTTACCTATCTATCTATTTAGAGAGAGAGAGAGAGAGAGAGAGAGAGAGATTATAAAGAATTGGTTGATGTGATTCAGGTGGCTGACAAGTCTCAAGATCTGCAGTGGACAAGCAGGAGACCCAAGAAAGCAAGTGTTCTAGTTCGAGTCTAAAGGCAGAAAAAACCTAGCTCAAATGCTATTAGGCAAAAAGAATTCTCTCTTACTAACCTGTTTGTTCTATTCTTCCCTTTAACTAATTTAATGAGGCCCACTCACATAAGTAGGGCAATTTGCTTTACTCAGCATATATATTCAAATATTAATCTCATCCAGAAACATACTCACAGACATACCCTGAATGATGTTTTACCAGATATCTGGGAATTCCCACAAAAACATTCCACAATAATTTAAAAACATTTTTCTATTTCACAACTTTTTTTAAAAAAAAACAAGTTCAATAGTTTTGGGGGAACAGGTGGTGTTTGGTTGCATGGAAAGGTTCTTTAGTGGTGATTTCTGAAATTCTGGTGCGCTCATCACCCAAGCAGTGTACACTGTACCCAGTGTGTAGTCTTTTATCCCTCACCCCACTTCTACCCTTCTCCCCAAGTTCCCAAAGTTCATTATATCATTTGTATGCCTTTGCGTCCTCATAGCTTAGCTCCTGCTTATAAGTGAGAACATGCAACGTCTGGTTTTCCATTCCTGAGTTACTTCACTTAGGATAGTGGTCTCCAACTTTAGCCAGGCTGCTATGAATGCCATTATTTCATTTCTCTTTATGACTGGTGGAGGTGGCAGGGGAGTGAAGTAGACTCTGTGAGAGTCTTTGGTTGTCGATATGTTTAGTGTGCTGGTTTTCTCGAATGCTGGTTATGCTAGCAGTGAAGTTGTCACGTGGACAGACCAGAATGTTGCAGGCAGTGTAATGAGCTATTGTTTTCTCCTTCTTTGGAGCACGATTGTTCTGTCTTAAGTTGCTGTACTGTCCTGAGTTCGTTGGCCTCCAGCCAGGAGGTGGCACTTTTGAGAAAGCACTAGTTGCGATAGTAGAAGGGGAATATAAGCTTGCCCTAAGTTGGCCAGGATAAGTATTCAGGTTTCTCAGGCTATGGCTGGGGTCATAAAGCTCTCAAGAGTTTATGTCTTTTGTGATTAGAGTTCTTCATCTGTCTTGTGGAATTTGCAGAGGCCTGCTGCTTTTTTCAAAAAATCTGTGATTTCTTTCTGTTTTCCTGGTATGCTTCTGCAGTGGTTCCTGGAGCAAAAGTTCACAGTGTGAGTCTCCACATGATGTTCTGTTCATCAAAGTGGGAGCTGCAAGTCAACCCTGTCTCCTATCCACCATCTTCCCTCTAATTTTAATTCTATTCCACAGCATATGTTCTGATGATTAATTTTATGTGGCAACTTCAATGGATGTTATGTGTTCCATTCATGTTATACTGTCCCATCACAATATATACTGAGGAACAGAACAATTAAGTAAATGGATAGCAGATAGTTGCAGCCATGGTTTTTGCTGTTGTTATATGAGGTTGTAGATAAGCAAGGGAAGATGCTAGAATGATCCATGTGGTAACGAATTCAAGTTGGAGACTTGGATAATAGATACAAAAGGTTACAGATAATTATATATAGAAATATATTTATTGTCAGCTAACAGGGCCCTGAAGTAATAACACCCCAGTAGCAATGAGCACATCTTGTACCTAGATCTTAGTTGCTAAAGCTATTACCCACTGCTACCCACTGTTAACATGATGGTTAATTTTATGTGCCAGCTTAACTGAGCTACAGGTGCCCAGATATCTGGTCAACACCATTTTAAGTATTTCTGTGAGGATGTTTTGGATGAGATTAAGATTTGAATCCATAGACTGAGTAAAGCAGATTGCCCTCCCTATTGTGAGTAGGCCCTATTCAATCAGCTGAAGGCCTGAATAGAACAAAAGTCTGACTGACACTCCCTCTAGTAGGAGAGAATTCTCCTACCTCATGGCCTTCAGACTGGGACAATAGCTCCCTCTGGTTCTACAGCAGCTTCCAGCCATCAAAGTCAAACTGATACATCAGCTCTGCAGTTTTTGGATTTGCCATTCTCCATAGTTATATGAGTGAATTCCTTAAAATAAATCTCTTTATATATTTATCTCCTATTGGTTCAGTTTATCTGAAGAACCCTGACTAGGAACAAGTGGTCCTTGGAGAAATGGCTGATTTTAGGACTAGGGCAGGAGACATAGAAGATGATCCTGGAGCATCTTGTCATGTCAGAAAGTAAGGAAGTTTTTTAAATAACAAAGAAGTAAACAAAAATGAAAAAACACAAGGTGTCAATTAAAAGTGCTGCCAATGGCCACATTGGAAAAAGTTGAGCAATGAAGTAAATAAATAAATATATGTATTGGATTATAGTGCAAAGTACAAAATAAACCTATAATGCTATAAATAAATGACTGAGTAAATCAGTAAGAGAGGATCGACAACTGTCACATTGAAGAATACCAAACAATTTACGTAAGTACTCCCCCAGAATGAGGTAGGGTGTAACTGTTCCCCACTTGTGTGGGCTGTGATTAATGACTTCCTTCCAAAGAGCAGAGTATGAAAAGGAGGTGCAGTAGTCCCCCCTTATCCATGTGGATAGTTCTAAGACCCCTAGTGGGTGCCTCAAACCTCAGATAGTATCAAACCGTTCATATACTGGGTTATCTCCTATACACACATACCTATAATAAAGCTTAATTTATAAATGAGGCACTGTGAGAAACCAACAATAACTAATTATTAAGTTATTGTTAGTATTTTAAGTAAAATAAGGGTTCCTGAACACAAGCACTGTGATACTCTGACAGTTGATCTGAAAATCAAGCCAGCTATAAACAGTCTCACGGACCACAGCACAATCAAATTAGGAATCAAGACTAAGAAATTCACTCAAAACCAGACAAATTACATGGAATTTGAATAACCTGCTCCTGAATGACTTGGGTAAATAATAAAATTATGGCAAAAATCAAGAAGTTCTTTGAAACTAATCAGAACAAAGATGCCAAATTTCTGGGATGCAGCAAAGGAGGTATTAAGAAGGAAATTTATAGCACTAAATGCACACATCAAAAAGTTAGAAAGATCTCAAGTTAACAACCTAACATCACAACTGAAAGAACTACAGAACCAAGAGCATACAAATCCCAAAGCTAGCAGAAGACAAGAAATAACCAAAATCAGAGCTGAACTGAAGGAGATTGAGATATGAAAAACCATTCAAAAGATGAAAGTCAGGTGTGGTGGCTCACACTTGTAATTCCAGCACTTTGGGAGGCCAAGGTGGGCAGATCACCCAAAGTTGGGAGTTCGAGATCAGCCTAGCCAACAAGATGCGATCCCCATCTCTACTAAAAAATGAAAATAAATAAATAAATTAGCCGGGTGTAGTGGCCCATGCCTGTAATCCCAACTACTGGAGAGGTTGAGGCACGAGAATTGCTTGAACCTGGGAGGCAGAGGTAGCAGTGAGCCAAGATCATGCCACTGCACTCCAGCTGGGTGACAGAGTAAGACTCTGTCTAAAAAAAAAATAATAATCCAGGAACTGATTTTTTTTTAATTAATGAAATAGATATACCACTAGCTAAACTAATAAAAAAGAAAAGAGAACACTCGCAGCTGAATTCTACCAGATGTAAAAGAAGAGCTGGTACCATTCCTGCTGAAACTATTCCAAAAAATTGAGAAGCGACTCCTCCCTAACTCATTCTAGGAGGCCAGCATCATCTTGATACCAAAACTTGGCAGAGACACCACAAAAAAAGAAAAGTTCAGGACAATATCAGTGATGAACATTGAAACAAAGATCCTCAACAAAATACTGGCAAATCTAGCAGCACATCAAAAAACTTGTCCACCATGATCAAGCAGGTATTTTCCCTGGGATTCAAGTTTGTTTCAACATACACAGATCAATACATGTGATTCATCACAATAACAGAACTAAAGACAAAAGCCACATGATTATCTCAATTGCTGCAGAAAAGGCTTTCAATAAAATTAAACACCACTTCATGCTAAAAATTTTCAATAAATTAGGTATTGAAGGAACATACCTCAAAATAAAAAGAGCCTTCTATGGCAAACCCACAGCTAACATCATACTGAATGAGCAGAAGCTGAAAGCATTCTCTTTGAAAAGCTGTGCAAGACAAGGATTCCCTCTCTCACCACTCCTATTCAACAGAGTATTAGAAGTCCTATCAAGGGCAATAAGGCAAGAAAAGAAACAAAGGCATCCAAATAGGAAGAGAGAAAGTCAAACCATCCCTGTTTGCAGATGACATGATTCTACATCTAGAAAACCCCGTAGTCTTGGCCCAAAAGCTCCTTTAGTTGATACACAACTTCAGAAAAGTTTCAGGATACAAAATCAACATACAAAAATCATTAACATTCCTGCACACCAACAACAGCCAAGCCGAGAGCCAAATCAGGAAAGCAATCCCATTCATAATTGCCACAGAAAGAATAAAATACCTGGGAATACAGCTAACCAGGGAGGTGAAAGATCTCTACAATGAGAATGACAAAACACTGCTTAAAGAAATGAGAGATGACACAAACAAATGGAAAGAACATCCCATGCTCATGGATAGGAGGAATCAATATCATTAAAATGGCCATACTGCCCAAAGCAATCTGAGCAGATTCAATCACACTGAATTCTATTCAATGTGATTCCTATCAAACTACCAACAACATTCTTTACAGCACTAGAAAAAAATAATTAAAATTCATGTGGAACTAAAAAAGAGCCTGAATAGCCAAGACAATCCTAAGCAAAAAGAGCAAAGCTGGAGGCATCACACTACCCAATTTCAAACTATACTACAGGACTACAGTAACCAAAACATGGTACTGGTACAAAAACAGACACATGGAACAGAATAGAGAATCTAGAAATAAGTCTACACACATACAACCATCTAATCTTTGACAAACCTGACAAAAGCAAGCAATGGGGAAAGGATTCCCTATTCTATAAGTGGTGCTGGGAAAACTGGCTAGCCATACGTAGAAAGCTGAAACTGGACCCTTTCTTTACACAATATACAAAAATCAACTCAAGATGAATTAAAGACAAATGTAAAACCCAAAACTATAAAAACCCTGGAAGACAATCTAGGCAACACCATTATGGACATAGGAACAGGCAAAGATTTCATGACAAAGACACCAAAAGCAAATGCAACAAAAGCAAAAATTGGCAAATGGGGTCTAATTAAACTAAAGAGCTTCTGCACAGCAAAGAAAACTATCAACAGAGTGAACGAATAACCCACAGAATGAGAAAAAATTTTGCAAACTATGCGTCTGACAAAGGTCTAATATCCAGCATCTATAAGGAACTTAAACAAAGTTATAAGAATAAAACAACCCCATTAAAGAGTGGCAAAGGACATGAACAAACACTTTTCAAAAGAAGACATACATGTGACTAACAGTCATATGAAAAACAGCTTAACGTTACTGATAATTAGAGAAATGCAGCTCAAAACCATAATGAGATACCATCACACTCCAGTCAGAATTTAAAAGTCAAAAAATAACAGTTGCAGAGAAAAAGGAATGGTTTTGCACTGTTGGTGGGAGTGTAAATTAGTTCAACCATTGTGGAAGACAGTGTGGATTCCTCAAAGACCTAAAAACAGAAGTACTATTTGACCCAGCATTCCCATTACTGGGTATATACCCAAAAGAATATAAATTGTTATCTTGATACTATTATAAGTATGTTGCAGGATAAAGCAAACAAACAATATGTTAATGTCATTTAGAGCCAAACTTTTCAGTGTGAGACAATTTAAATGCAGGTATACATTATTCTATTAGGTTGGTGCAAAAGTAATTACTGTTTTTGCCATTACTTTTGCACCAACCTAATATAATCTTCTATTTGAATTGAAATATCAGTATAAGCTTCTGATTTGCTGTCTTTTTAAACATATTTTACCTTTTCTTAGCTCTGTCCATTGAAAAGACTTCACAACAAATGCAACTCAGTAGTAATAAGGGCTCCTAGCATCCAAATTCTAGTTGATGTATATCATTTCCCAATAAAAGCAACTAGATCTACAAGGAGAAATAAGTGATTTCATGTCCATTGCATGATGAGTACAAAGTAAGCCTGAGACCTCTGGTTCTAGAAAACCAGGAACCTATCAAAACCAAATGAGGTCCTGTCAAAGGACACAGAAGCCAATCTGAAGAGTTTCCATTGCTTCAGATAGGACCATTTAAGTGCCAAAAGAATTAATGACTGCAATGGACTAAAACATATCAAATATATTTTTTGTGAAATTGTGAATTTATAATTATATCAAAACAAAAATACTTTCTTGATTACCTTTGAAGATTGCTAGAGAACCAATCTATTATCTGAAAACTGATAAATAAAGAGAGTCAAATACTTATTATAAGTTTCTCGTAGGAATTAAATGTTAGGTTACCTGAAAGGTAAATGACGAAGAGTTCTTCTTTGTAGAGGAATCCCAATTAATAAACGCAGAAGGCATGATAAAAGCAGAAAGATGACATTTTGCAACCTCTAATGAAGTAGTGAATCTGGAAATTGATGAAATCAATGAGTATTAATATATCAGATGAAAAATATATTGTGTGCAGTGCTTTATAATGGAGGGTTTGGGTTGAAACCACTGAAATCCCCTGATCAGTCTTAACATCACAAAAAGTAGGCAATTAGTATTACATATCTTACGATATGGTGCAAGAGGGTGTACATAACACCAACTATTGCATAGTCTTGCCTGCCACAATGGGAACAAACCTAATCAAGTCTCACTACAACTACCAACACGCAGGAAAAACTGGGGGAGAGAAGGCATTATGTGATACCAACAGGAAGCAATGAGTCAAATCCAGAATATGAACATTCTATAGAAACAAACAAACAAAAATTCCACAAATCAGTGGCAAATAAAAGAAAAAGACAGGGTTCATTACAGCATTACAGAATAAATAACCTTAAAAGACATGGCAGCCAAATGCAATATATGAACCTAGTTAGGATGTTGCTTGGAGCAAGCCAGCCACAAAGAGAAATTTTTGAGATAATCAGAGAAATAAGAATATGAAGGAGGTATTGGATAGATTTAATACTGTTACACAACTAGATTATAAATTCACTATTACTCAGATATATATAAAAATATTGACAAGTGAAATGACTTGATGTCTAGATTTCCTTTAAGTCACTTTAAGAAAAGAAGTAGGGGAGTTCGATATAAAAAGACTAGGGGAGTTAAATGGAACAATAATGAGAAAAATGTTGATAACTGTTTAATCTGTGTGATTCATTCATGGAGGTTTATATAGTGTTCTCTTTACCTGTTGGAAATTTTCAATAACACAAAGTTTGTTATAGCAATGAAGTGGCTTATTACACTGAGAAAAACACAAATATAGTTTGAGGTTAAATTTCTAGCGATAGTAAAAATGACGTTTTATAGAAAGCGTTCAAGTTACTCAAAAATAGCTCCAGGGAAGACAGAGGCCCTAGAGAACAATGAGACATCTATATTAACAAAGTGCAAGAGAGGAAAATAATAATATTTCTAACTTAGGTTATTAGATTAACATTTTACATAATATGATATTTTAAATATAAATGAGTGGCTTCTGAACTTAATCTAGTGGAAGAAAGGGAAGCACTTCCTCTTCTCAGAAATTACCTAAAAACAACAAAGAGAACAAAAAACATAAAGGCAGACTCTACCCTCAAACACCAGAAGTAAAAGATCTTAAAATCCCTAAGCCAAATGATAATAATAATAATAATAATAATAATAATAGAATGTCCCCACATAAATAGAGAAATACAAACAAGGTTGTTAGGAAAACTCAGAGAGCAGATGCCACGGCTGCCAATCTCAGAAAAAGCCAGTGAAGAACACTCACAAATAAACAGATCAAAATCAAACAACACAGTAACTGCAAAGGAAAACCAAACACAGCCTAACTGTGAGGTTTTACTACATGCCAGGCACAGTTGACTCATTTCCCTCAACTAAATCAATGTAAAGGGCATGTCCTCATGTGAAAATCCAAGAATCCGTTATTTGCAACTATCACAACTGGGTGTGTGAGCACGAGCCAGGATCCTGCTTGTCATGAAGTTTCAAGAAACTACAAAGGCAAAGTTGAATAAGAAGAGAGACAAGGTCTACTAGCAGCATTTTGTTGTGAGGCAAAGAAAACAGAGAGGCTGTGAATTGTGGGCCACTCTGCAGTGATATTTATTGGTTTGGCTGAATGAAAGAATAAAATAACTATTCACACAGCCCTGTGTCACAATCAGAGCTCCTGTTAGCCTGGATATGGCCGTGGCTCCTCCTCCCAGAATACTTTCTACAAATGACAGGTCCAGAGGGGGCTCATCTCATTAAAAATCAGCACTAGTCAGAAAGGAACCATTCCAGGACTCACAAAAGATCTGTGCATTCAAAATTGAAAAAAGTAGGCCAAAAAAAAAAAAAAAAAAAAAGAGGGAAAAAGAAGAGAAAATATAGTGAGACACTAAAAGATAAAATATTTGTTTGTAGAGCGCAGAAAAGAGGTAAAGAAAACATCAAAGCCATGCTTAGAAATGAAAGCCAAATTGGCCAGGTGCGGTGGCTCACACCTGTAATCCCAGCACTTTGGGAAACCAATGGGGGTGGATCATGAGGTCAGGAGTTCAAGATCAGCCCAGCCAACATGCTGAAACCCCGTCTCTACTAAAAATACAAAAATTAGCCAGGCATGGTGTCGGGTGCCTGTAATCCCAGCTACTCGGGAGGCTGAGGCAGGAGAATTGCTTGAACCTGGGAGGTGGAGGTTGCAGTTAGCCGAGATCATGCCATTGCACTCTAGCCTGGGTGACAGAGCAAGACTCTGTGTAAAAAAAAGAAAAGAAAAGAAAAGAAAAGAAAGAAATGAAGGCCAAACTTAAAGCAGCATAAGGAAGAAAGACATTGGTGAACAGACAGTAATGGACATTTGGGGGAAATGTCCCAGAATAACTGGGAAAAGCAAACCACTATGAAAAAGAGATTAGAGCCTGTTAAAAAGAGAATCAGAAAACAGACGTGGGGTACAAAGCAGACACAATGCAATCACAATTGGAAAAAACAGTATGTTTATGTTTTGTATATATGACCACATGAAATATTTTATATACATAAAACACACTCAAACACATACACACAAAACATTCGTGTATTTATTTATATACCTTTCTACAATGCAGGCTCCCTCTCTATATATACCAGCTCCCTCCACCTCTTCCTCACTCATACAAACACATATGCACAGACATGTCACTCAAGGCCCAGGAAAAGCATGGAAAAATGTCCAAGTAAAGATACAAGGATACACAAGGAGCTGCTAATATTACTTCCTCCACAGATAGGAAATGGGTAACTGGGGAATGGCCTTGAGCTATATTATTTTGTTGTTTAGCATGTTTTACAAAAAAATTTTTAAAACGTGTATCATGTATTCAATTTGTCAACATGTAAATAATTGTGCAAGTAGTACTATTCAAAATTTAAATGGGCAATCTACTACATCTACATCTAGAATGTTTAAGCATAGAGAGAATCTTAATAAGCTTCTAATTTTAATATGTAATATGAAGGTTAGAGTCGCATATTAAAGGAAACAATAGGGGTATGCAATTAGAAAAACCCCAAGAATGAAAAAGTACAACGAACAGTTGACCTGTTTTATTTAACAAATAAAATAAATAAATGAAGGGAGATTTCTAAATTTCAGTGACTTAAAGTATATATCACTCAAATACAACATTTATAGAGCTTATTTCGACCCTGATTGGGACACCAAAATATAAGAAATAGATATCAAAAACAGGAATGCTTGAAGACTAAATAGACATTTGTTCATTTTAATTAGCATGTAAATGTTAACATTAAAAAAAGCTTTTTGGTTTTTTTTAAGGTCCTATTATTTAGATATTAATATTGAATTATTTGTTGAAGACATAATATGACTTCTGGAATTTGCTTTCAAACAATTTAGAATGGAAGAGGAAATTGGGTTGAAGTATGAAAGAAATTAGGCAGGCCATGAGTTAATCATCATGGAAGCAGGTGACAGGTATATACAGTCCCATTGCAGTGTTCTGCTTCTCTACCTGTTTAAAACTGCACCTAAACGGTGAGACAATTATGGGGAAATGGTAATATTTCTGTTAAGCCATTTGCAATACAGTGCATGTGATCTCCAATATCTCTGCTGGAAGAAAGTCAGACTGGGAAGAGGAGAACACTCGGGGCATGTTGATAAACAGCCTAGCATGCAGAACCTTTGCTAGAGACAGTGACTAACTCCAGCTTCATGAACTGAGAATGTTCTTATTGTGCTGAGATCTCCAGTCAAAGCTGGAGGCAGGAACATTTTCCCTGACTAAAGGAAGCGAAAAATGCAATCTCGGTATTTCATAACTTTTGTAATAATGTCGGTGTGATCTCATTCTTTGTAAAGCCCAGCCCTTCCCAACCTGCAAGCTTACCTTCCAGGACCGGGCCCAGCCCATGCTCTCCATATATAAGCTGCTGCTGGAGGCCTATTCCTTGTCCTGCTTCTCTTCCCTCTCGCTTCCAGCCTCTAACGCTCTCCACAGCCCTCTCATCTCCTGGAACCATGGCCAGCACATCCACCACCATCAGGAGCCACAGCAGCAGTCGCAGGGGCTTCAGTGCCGGCTCAGCCAGGCTCCCTGGGGTCAGCCGCTCTGGCTTCAGCAGCGTCTCCGTGTCCCGCTCCAGGGGCAGTGGTGGCCTGGGTGGCGCATGTGGAGGAGCTGGCTTTGGCAGCCGCAGCCTGTATGGCCTGGGGGGCTCCAAGAGGATCTCCATTGGAGGGGGCAGCTGTGCCATCAGTGGCGGCTATGGCAGCAGAGCCGGAGGCAGCTATGGCTTTGGTGGCGCCGGGAGTGGATTTGGTTTCGGTGGTGGAGCCGGCATTGGCTTTGGTCTGGGTGGTGGAGCCGGCCTTGCTGGTGGCTTTGGGGGCCCTGGCTTCCCTGTGTGTCCCCCTGGAGGAATCCAAGAGGTCACCGTCAACCAGAGTCTCCTGACTCCCCTCAACCTGCAAATCGACCCCGCCATCCAGCGGGTGCGGGCCGAGGAGCGCGAGCAGATCAAGACCCTCAACAACAAGTTCGCCTCCTTCATCGACAAGGTGAGCCAGGGCCATGCCCTCCGCGGGGCACTTCAGGGTCCCCAGACCAGAGGAGGAGCACATTCCTGCCAGGGAGACCTAGGAGGGAAGGAGAAGGGGACTCAGCCCAGCTCTGCAGAGAGTGCAGGTGGCTTCCGGTGCACAGTAGGCAGCAGGGATGGGCATCATTCCCACATGGGATCTCTGGATTGGTTCTCACTCCTGCCTAGGGAGAGCCACAACTTTTCATAACCCTGAAGCACAGATGAGGCTAAAAGAGAGTGGAGTAGGTTAACTCCTCCCTCTAAATTGTCTAAGAGATTACAGAGCAAATGCCAGGAGTATATGGGCTGGTAAATTACACTCTGAGGTCTGAATAAGAGGAAATCATTTAGAAAAAAAGGAAAAGATAATCTGGCTGGATTAAGAAAAAAAAGGATATAGAAACAACTATAAAACCTGGAGAAATGCTAATTAATTTTAAAAATAGAGAATGACCTTAACATCAGAATATTTGAGAGGAGACACCACACCAAATGGGAAAGTAGACTGGAATCTAATCATAAGGCAACATCTAATATCCCTCCTAACTGAGGTCCTATCAGTAATAAAAACTGCACAATATGTCAGGTAAATAGTATTTTTAAACTAGATTTGTGACTGTGCTTGGAAAGAGAAAAAGAAGAAATGTTGAAACTCACTGATACCATCAATAGCTTACAGCGTGAGAACACACACCTCAATGGTCCGTGGGACAACTTCTCTAGTGAGATTGGTGGGGTGCAAAGGAGAAGGGGTTGGGGGAGCAGAGCCCAGCCTGAGCCTCTCTACATGCACTGTAGTATCCCAGCACCATGGGGACCTCCTGGACCTGTCAGAAAACCAGATATCAGACACTTTTTCTTCCTTCCTTTGCCTGGAAAATGACCATCTTGCTTCCCCTCCAGGTGCGGTTCCTGGAGCAGCAGAACAAGGTTCTGGACACCAAGTGGACCCTGCTGCAGGAGCAGGGCACCAAGACCGTGAGGCAGAACCTGGAGCCATTGTTCGAGCAGTACATCAACAACCTCAGGAGGCAACTGGACAGTATCGTCGGGGAACGGGGCCGCCTGGACTCAGAGCTGAGAAACATGCAGGACCTGGTGGAGGACCTCAAGAACAAGTGAGGACTCAGTTTCCTGTAGCACACACTTCAAGACTATTGGGTGACCAGGGCCAGATGGGGGTGGGATTCCTAACAACCCATGTCCATGGAAATGGAAAGCACAAATTAGTCCCTAGGAGCAAACCTGCAAGAACCACAAACGGTTATGGGAGGATAGGGAGATCAAAGAAGTGACAAATTTAAGAGAAGCAAAAATCATCCCTTAGGCACTCTGTGGCAGGAAAGCTCAATTAGAATATATTCCATTTGGGAAAATGTTGGATCCCAGGCTGCTTTTCTGTTTCATCCTACCCACTGGCTCAAATATATCCCATGCCTTTCTTCCTGCAGATATGAGGATGAAATCAACAAACGCACAACAGCAGAGAATGAATTTGTGACTCTGAAGAAGGTAAGCAGATGAAGCCGTGGGGTTCAAATTCTTTTAGAAGGACAGAAGTGGCTCTGTGTCGTCACTCACCTGGGAGAGGAGAATCAGTAGGGGGACTAGAAGATGGGTAGATTGGAAAGGTGCACTCAGGTAACTCCAGGTTGTTGGCTCTTTCCCCAGGATGTGGATGCTGCCTACATGAACAAGGTTGAACTGCAGGCCAAGGCAGACACTCTCACAGATGAGATCAACTTCCTGAGAGCCTTGTATGAAGCAGTAAGCATCTCCACTGTCCTTCTCTTTACTCTGATGGGGTCTGCAAAGGGGAGAAGATGTATAGGGCTGGGTATCTCTGTAAATGTCAGAAGTGAAGTTGATCTTACGACCTTCTGTTCTGCAGGAGCTGTCCCAGATGCAGACCCACATCTCAGACACATCTGTGGTGCTGTCCATGGACAACAACCGCAACCTGGACCTGGACAGCATCATCGCTGAGGTCAAGGCCCAATACGAGGAAATTGCTCAGAGGAGCCGGGCTGAGGCTGAGTCCTGGTACCAGACCAAGGTGAGAGGGAGTGGGCAGCCTCTGAGGAATCCCTGTGTCCAGCCCTGAATACCAGAGAACTGCAGACTTCATTGGAGACATCCCCTTACAGGAAGCCAGGGTCCTCTCACAGGACGTGCAGTCTGCACTGTTAGAGTAGACATTTGCGTAACTTTTGCCCAAGTCAAGGAGGAGAAAGAACCCAATGCAGGAGGAAAGCTACCATAGACAATGACATAGTCATCTGCATTTAGCTTCACCCTGATTGCTGACTTTTAGAAAATGGTACAGAAAATTTCTACTCCCTAACGAAACTAGGCAGGCAGTGGTGCCATAAGGAGGATGGTCTGTGACTCCAGAGTTTATTATCCACGTACCACATAACATCAACTTTTCCTCAAGTTTCTTGGGGAGAAGCCATTAGGTCCACTTCATGACATGCATGATACATAAGTGAAAGTCATCGCTAGCCAGGTAAGAACCCGTAGACACTGTCTCTCTCTCCACCTCTGGGCTGCAGTACGAGGAGCTGCAGGTCACAGCGGGCAGACATGGGGACGACCTGCGCAACACCAAGCAGGAGATTGCTGAGATCAACCGCATGATCCAGAGGCTGAGATCTGAGATCGACCACGTCAAGAAGCAGGTATGGTGAGGGGCAATGAAGTAGAGAAGCATCATTTTCTGCTACACCCATTAGGCAGTCATTAGCTATTATTTGAGATAATTCCTGAAAAGTAAACCAACACTAGGGTGAAGAACATGTATAGTTCTTGCCTTCATTGAGAACTCAATAGAGAAGTGAATCCCACCCAAGAGGATGAGCCTCTGAGGCATGAGCAAGGCCAGGTCTCAGCAGTCAGGTAAAAAGTCATCACCTCACCTACAGATAGTCACAATTTTGTATATTTTAATGTGGTATCCAAGAAAAAATTTTTCTTGTTGTAGTTTTGAAAACAGCACTCAATACAAATCTGGGCCTTCATCTTCCATATGCCTTGTTTTTGGGTCCATTGTGTTGTCTCCCATCAGAAACAGAGCACATTCTCACGCAGGTGCTTAATACAAGGGGCATAGGACTTTGTCACTTAACTCCCAGACTAGACAAATATTGCCAAATGGAAAAATACTGTACAGGAAGAGTCAGAGCTCATTCTCTGTCAATTTTGGGTTACAGGACCCTTGTTCACTAAACAAGAGCCAGCCTCCTCTGGAGGAGCAGACAAGAAGTTCCTTCTCTTCCCTTCCCCTCCTAGTGTGTCAGCCTGCAGGCCGCCATTGCTGATGCTGAGCAGCGTGGGGAGATGGCACTCAAGGATGCCAAGAACAAGCTGGAAGGGCTGGAGGATGCCCTGCAGAAGGCCAAGCAGGACCTGGCCCGACTGCTGAAGGAGTACCAGGAGCTGATGAATGTCAAGCTGGCCCTGGACGTGGAGATCGCCACGTACCGCAAGCTGCTGGAAGGCGAGGAGTGCAGGTGGGTAACTGACGCGGCTTCCTCCAGCAGTTGAGTCCATCTTCAAGGTGCCCGGCACTGAGCACAACTCTCGGGTGCATTGCCCATGGCCATAATTGCTTTTCTTGAGAGAAAACTAAAAGAGCTGTTTCCCATGGACTCTTCCACACACCAAGTCTGCCCACACTGGTCCAGGGAAGGAAGGGCTCTCTGAGGTCTCATCCTCCCTGTGTTTCTCCCCACAGGCTGAATGGCGAAGGCGTTGGACAAGTCAACATCTGTAAGTACCTTTGCTTGCCTTCCTCCCCTGCCCTTGCACTCTTCTGACTGGGCTCAGGCTGACAGGATGAGCTCACCGTGGCTTCTTGTGTCCTTGTCCCCCTCTCCACCACAGCTGTGGTGCAGTCCACCGTCTCCAGTGGCTATGGCGGTGCCAGCGGTGTCAGCAGTGGCTTAGGCCTGGGTGGAGGAAGCAGCTACTCCTATGGCAGTGGTCTTGGCGTTGGAGGTGGCTTCAGTTCCAGCAGCGGCAGAGCCATTGGGGGTGGCCTCAGCTCTGCTGGAGGCGGCAGTTCCACCATCAAGTACACCACCACCTCCTCCTCCAGCAGGAAGAGCTACAAGCACTGAAGTGCTGCCACCAGCTCTCGGTCCCACAGTCCTCAGGCCCCTCTCCGGCTGCGGAGCCCTCTCCTCAGGTTGCTTGTCCTCCCCTGGCCTCCAGTCTCCCCTGCCCTCCCAGGCAGAGCTGAGATGCCCTCACTTTTCTTCTCATCAGTACCTGTTCCACTGAGCTCCTGTTGCTCACCATCAGGTCAACAGTTATTATCACTCAGACATGCAAGTGTCCTTTTTATGCTCCCATATTATTACAGATAACTGAGTCTGCTATAATTCTGAGAAGAAAATGACCCATACCCCCATGAGAACTGAAACTCAGTCTAAGTCCAGATGCAGACAAGGAGTCCTCTCTTAAATTGCTAACTGTCCTGCCCATTATAGCTACACTTAGGAGTTCCCCTCTGACAAATCAGTTGTCCTGATCTTCTCTTGCAGTGTCCCTGAATGGCGTGCGATGTACCCTCTGATGCAGTCTGCATTCCTGCACCGCTTTCTCTGCTCTCTTTGCCTTCTTCCGTTCTGTTGAATAAAGCAGATTGAGAATGTGAACATGTTGTGTTAGATTGTATTGCTGACCACATCCTGGTTTAGAAACATTCTCACCACACAAATGGTTTCTCATCTTTGGGGAACTGCTCCTCTCCCCACTGACAAGTCATCATGGAGGATGAGTCGGGAGCTCCTCCTCCACAGCCTATTCCATCAGTCAGCATTATGTGATTCTGTCGCACACTCTGGTGGACAATCATCAACTACTCAGCCCTCACCATTCAGGGCTTTTTCCACAAATGGAGTCTTTTAGAAAGCATCAGAACAAAAAGGGAAGCTAAGTCCTGGAATCTGGATCAGCATAATCCGATAACTAAGATTTATTTATATTTTTTATTTTTCAGCCCCATCATTTGGTGGCTTGGCCCCACACTGATCCCTCACTCCCCGGCTCCCCACCACCAGGGAAACACTGCACTGACTCTGTAGATCAGAAACACTTGGTAAGAAGCAACTCCTTGCTCTGACTCTATGATTATTAAGACTATTAAGCATTTGCCACCAATGCTTGCTCTGATATAACTTCTAAAACTCATCATTCAAACTAATAGATACAGTAAAGGGGCATCCTCAAATCTTAGTGTGTGGATTTAAAGCAGTGCAGTGCCATGTATGTTGGAATGGTTTTGACACAACTCAAAGACACACGGGCCGAACTTAAGAACTTATCTAGGGGCCGGAGCTGGTGGCTCACGCCTATTAATCCCAGCACTTTGGGAGGTGGAGGCAGGTGAATCACTTGAGGCCAGGAGTTTGAGACCAGCCTGGTCAACAAGGAGAAACTCTGCCTCTACTAAAAATACAAAATTTAGCTGGGCATGGTGGTATGCACCTGTAATTCCAGCTACTCAGGAGTCTGAGGCACAAGAATCACTTGAGCCTGGGAGGTGGAGATTGCAGTGAGCCGAGATAATGCCACTGCACTCCAGCCTGGACAAAAAAGCATGAACTCCATTGAAAAAAGAAAAAGAAAAAGAAAAAAAATAACTTATCTTGGGAAAGGCTGGTTAGAATGTTTATGATTGTACACCTAAAAACAGTGACTTTGACTATCTGTCAACAACTCTTAGAAAAAGTGAAGTTGTCAGAAAAAAGTCAATAAAATAAATTCATAAAATTTCTTTATAAGATTAGAGAATTTGTGTTGAGTTGCTGCTGGCAGAGATGACATGGTCCATGAGATGACATGGTGCATGCTGACAGACGACACTCAGATCAACATGGAGCCTGAGCACAATGGCTCATGCCTGTAATCCCAACACTTTCGGGGGCCAAGGCAGGAATCACTTGAGTCCAGGAGTGTGAGACAAGCCTGGGCAACATAGCCAGACCCTGTCTGTACAAAAAACTAAAAAACTAGTTGGGCATGGTGGTGCACACCTGTAGTTTTAGCTACTTAGGAAACCGAAGCAGGAGAATCACTTGAGCCAAGGCGTCTGAAGCTACAGTGAGTTGTGATTGCACCACTGCACTCCAGCTTGGGTGATGAAGGTTAAGGGAGTTCCTCATTTGATAACAGGATGCAAAAACAAAAACAAAACAAAACAAAACAAAAAAACCATGCACATTTTAACCGTAAACTTTCATGATAATTTTGACAAGCAAAAATTGACAGTTGGACGTTCATTCAAATTGACCAGATATCAACACCAGGGTTGTAATTTTCACTTTTAGACAGAAACAGAATCTCTATCTTTTAGGCCATGTTTATACAAGCTTATTCTACACCCTGGCTAATCAGGTCTTATCTGTGAGCAGAAGAATAAAAAGTGAGGGAAACTTCCAGAAGAACAGCAGTAACCCTTTCAGCTATGGTCATATTTTGCCCATTTGATGCCACAGCAGAGACTCTTTCCCATGGGTCACTACTGCAGTTGAGGTCTGGCCTTCTTCCCATGGTTGTCTATGGGTGGGCAAGGGTCTTGCCGCTGTGCAGGTCATTAGCAGAAGCTTTGGAGCTGGAGGAGACCTTGGGGAATTAGTGACCCCTTCCCTTTCTATCATTGCAGTCTAGGGTTTGAAGTCAAAGGCACGGTGGAAACAGAGCATAGGAACTTCCACGTTGTACAAGTCCCAAAAGCTGTTAGGACAACTTCCCAGCGTGCCAGGCAAAGTCATTCTCCCTCCTCAGGTGAAAAACTCAGGACAGCAGGCTACTGGCAGGGTCCCTCACTACCCTCAAGTGTAGTCCAGATGCTTACCAACTCTGAGAGCCCCACTAGATGCCCACTGGCTTGAGACTTGGAGCAGGCATTCGAGTCATCTGTGAATAGGGTTGTCCAGACAAATAGAAGAAGCCCAGTTAATTTTGTTGTGTTTTGTTTGTAGACAGAGTCTCATTCTAACACCCAGGCTAGAGTACAGTAGTGCAATCATGGCTCCCTGCTGACTGGACTTCCCAGGCTCAAGTGACCCTCCTGCCTCTTGAGTACCTGTGACTACAGGCATGCACCACCATGCCTAGTTAATTTCTCCTTTATTGTAATTTTTGTAAAAATAGGGTCTCACTATTTGCCCAGGCCAGTCTCAAACTCCTGGGCTCAAGTGATCCTTCCACCTCAACCTCCCAAAGTGCTGGAATTATAGGCATGAACCATTGCAACCCAAATCCCAGTTAAAGTTGAACTACAGATAAACAACAAAAATTTGTAGTCTAAGTATGTCCCAAATAGTATATGAAACACACTTAAACTAAAAAGAAATTTGTAGCTGATCTGAAATTCAATCTGAACTGCACATCCTATATTTCTATTTGCTAAATCTAGCAACCCTGACTATGAAGTCAACCTCCTTTATGTTGAACCACAGACAAGGACACAGGTAATTGAGCTGCTGCTTTGGATTTCTCCTATAAGGGGCAGACAAAAGGCAAGGACCAAGCTTAAGACCCTTCCTCCAAACCACCCCCTCATTATTACCTCAGGCCTTAGCTCTACTCACCTGCCCCAACCCATATCAGCTCAAAACAGACTTGGGTGCCCCTGGGGTGTCTTCATTTGTAAGGTCCTGGTTCATAGTTCCTAGTATCTGTGCCTGTCATGCGTTTCTACAGTTTCTCAGGATTCATCCTGTGGGAGGGAGATAACAGCCCCAGCTGGTTCGCCGTCTTGCCAGAAGCTTGAGCTGTGGATTGTTTTTAAAGTACATTGTATTTATTATGTCTATAGTTTATCGCAAGATGTTAACATGGAAAAAAAGGACAAAAGCAAATAGGACAAAATATTAGTAGTCATTAATTCTGAGGAGTGTGAATTTGGGTAATTGCTATTTTCATTTTCATACTTTTCTGCCACATAAAGATCAACATCCTACTTTTTCCCCCATCCTCTTCTATTTCATTGATCACTTTGATCACACCACTGTGATTACTAAACCTTTGTATTACATGCTGGTTTCTCTGTTACTTTAGGGTCAGTCTCTGGTTCCTTATTTTGTCTGTTTGGTGAGGTCTTTTCCATGAACATCCTCGATGCTCAAGGATGTGCAATGATCTCTGAACCCTGAGGCTCCTGCAGAGAGACTTTGGACTGTGATTGGGTGCAGAATTCCTGTTGTTGTGGGGGGAGATATGAGCAGGTTGCCTTCTGTTCTGCCATCTTGGTGATGTTCATTCTGTTACTTACATGTTGGTTTCTGATACAGCAAGTCCTACTCATTGTTTGTCTTCAATGTTTTCTGGTTATTCTTGTGCATTTTGTTGTTGTTGTTGTTGTTGTGTTGTTGTTGTTGTTAGGTATCCCTAGGTATCTCACAGTTTTTGTGTTATGAGTTAGAACTCCTTTCTCTCCACCATGTTTTCAACTACTGAAAGGTAATGCATGAAAATAATTGATTTACGTACCTTGATCTTGTAACCAACAGCCTTGCTAAACTTTATCTTCATTTTAAAGATGAAGAAACAAAGCCTCAGAAAAGTTAAGTAACTTGGTGAGTAAGAGGCAGAGAGGCAGAGCCAGGATTCAAGGAACAACCTGCCTCATCTTAGGAACTTGGCTCTTCTGCAACGCTAGGGAGGTGTGGTCTTACTCAGGGAATCTGGCTCCATCACCTCCCGCTCTAGTCCCAGGAGGGAGGGAGAGTGCTGCCAGCATGAACAAGATGAGACTGACCGCATTCCCCACCACTCCAGTCTTTCCTTGCTTTGCTTGCCCTCTAGTGAAGCCGCTACTGCTCTGAGTGCTCAGAGCAGATGCAGAAGCTGGTTCCTCACTTAAACTAGCAACTGCTGGATGGTGACATCAGCCAGAGCAATGATCGCCTTTTAACCTGGAAATTCCAACCCACATTGGGAAAAAGAGGAATGCTTGCTTTTCCCCCAAGCTGGCTCAGCCTACTGTTCTCTCCTCCCCCAGCTCTGGACTCCCTCCAAGCTTTGTTTTTGTCTTTCCTCCTCCTGGGAACCTATGCTAGTCTCTGAAGCTTTATTTCCCCTACTCTGACTTCTTGTTCATTCCATGGTAATGAGAAAGTGATGAGTGAAATGTAACTGTCTTTAGCCTGTGTTACCTTTGCCTTGGAAAATGTCTTCAAAAGTTCATTATTTGTTTGTAGGTGCCTTATGCCACTCAAAAACCCAGCAAAGTCACTCAGCAATATAGTTTAAGATTACCTGTGGCATAGCAGAGTCCTGAATACTTCAGAACAAATTAAAGGATGGTAGGTACATTATTAGATGCACATTAAATTCAACTGACTTATGTGCTTATCTTTGAAAATCCCTCTTACCTGGCAGAGCCAGAACTATATGCATGAACACACACACACACTCCACATAAATCAAGAGGCAAGGGCAATGGATGCAAAGAATGAAGGAACATGAGCAATGGCAGGTCCAACTTCAGAGGGGCTCTGTGGGCATGTCTCTTCCGGGGCAAATTTTGAAAGATGCAGGGAAACCCTATTTCCATCCTAAATCTGTAAAATATCACAATGCCTAAAGAGTATTATCGGAGTAGAGAGTATAGGTGTTTATCTTAGAGATTTTTTTTAAATCTCTGTTTATTGCAGAATCACATGCCCTAAATCATTCCAGGAAGAATTTACAGAAATCTCTACAACTTCCCTTAGAAGCATATTTTTCTGTTCACCATTAGAATCTAGAAGCCCTTAATGGAATCCTTCTTGCTGATTAAGTTTACTCCCTGATGGTAAGAGCAGCAGCAACAAAGAAACACATTGGTCTCCTGTCATATTTCCTTTCCCCTTTGCTCCCACCTCTGTTTCCCAATTCATTGGTCATTTTCATTAGTCTCTGGGCTCACCCCAAGTTGACTAACTCTTGCTTAATAAACCAGTGCTGGGGGCGGTGAATGAACAGCACTTTCAGGCATTTCCTTTAAAAGGAATTCCTCTCCCTCACCGCCAGATGGGAGCACAGCCAGAATACCCACAGGTAGGATCATGCAGAGGTCATCCCGGCGTCTGCCTGTGGTGCTTCTGGGCCATTTTACCCTCTTCTGGGAAGGGAGGAAAGTGGTGTCCTGGCTGCTCATATGTAACCTGCATCACAGACACAGCCCTGGTCTGTTCAGTGGGAACTATCTTACTCATGACATCCCAGTAACATATCTGGTTTTACACCCTGGAAGCCCTCCTGCAAGTGACATGTCAATCAATTGCACTTTGAACATACACACAGAGAGCTGGCTGATCAGAAGAACCCTCTGCTGAGTCCTCCTTCAAAGAGACTAATTCTTTGGCCAGAATGAGTCATGGGCCCTAATTTTTCATTCCTCTGCATCAGGGCTTTCAAATATCTACCCCTCTTAAAGCAGAGCAGGAAGAGGTTTCTGTTCTCCATTTACAGCGAGTCAGTCACTCCTAGCATAATGGCTCTCGGTTTCCTGACCTCATTGTCACTGTCACCATACTCATCATCAGTGTGCGCTGATTTAATGTCTATAGGTCAGCTGGGCGTCATGCACCTCAGAATGAGGCAGGAATTCCTAGGCCAAGACTGGGTGCCCAAGGGACTGCCCTCTTAGGATCCTGGAAAACACAGCTCCATGGCTACAGAAGCTCTCATTCATGGAAACACACAAGCAAACAATGCATCACCTGGATGCCTCATGTCAGACACAGCTTTACAGAGACAAGGCGGGAATGCATTCAGCAATCCCATCTGAAGTGTGTGTGGGTGGATCCACTCTGATTTATCCGTGGGAAATGTTTAGACTCTGCCAGCTGCCTCGGCCTCCCCTCCTGTGCTTGGCGCTGCTTCCCACCATGCTCCTGTGTGTGCCTGAGATGGGGCATCTGGAGCCAGCAGGAGAGCAAGGGTCCTCTGAAGCACTCGAGGTCCATCCAGAGACTGCACCACTCACAGTCTGAATTTCATTGGTTTATTTTATTTTATTTTTGAGACAGGGTTTCACTCTATCACCTGGGACAGAGTGCAGTAGCACAATCACAACTCACTGCAGCCTTCACCTCCCAGGCTCAAGCCGTCCTCCTGCTTCAGCCTCCTGCGTAACTGGGACCACAGGTGCACACCACCACACCCAGCTAATTTTTGTATTTTTTGTAGAGATGGGTTTTGCCATGTTGCCCACGCTGGTCTCAAACTCCCAGGCTCAAGCTACCTGCCCACCTCGGCCTCCCAAAGTGCTGGAATTACAAGCATGAGCCACTGCGCCTGGCCTATATTTTTAAATTCTGTTACATACCATTTTACATGATGCCTGTTTCACACGTGTCAGTTCTATCTTCCCCACAGCCCAGCAAGCCCCTAGTGGGTGGAACTCATGGAGAACACTTACCATCTGCTCCAGCACACAGATCAGTGTGGCATGGAGCAAACACTGTTCTAGGGGACAGGAGACAACTGTCCTATTGCAGTTTTACTCTAAGCTTCCTGTCAGGCTCTGGGCCTCACACTCCTCATCCATGAAATATGGGACCTGTATGAAGTGTGCTTCCTGAGCTCTTTCAGAGTTGCAGTGAAGAGCAAAGGTCTGGCCACCAGGCCACATGGCCACAGCCTGGCCACCGATGAGGAGATGGCCTCCCAGGTATTATGAGCTCCCCGTGCACACCCTGCACCTACCCCTAAAGAGACACCCTCTCTTAATGACCCACCTCCTTGTCACCATGCAGGGACTGTGCCTCCCTCACTGCTGTATCCCAATGCCTTGCGCGTCATAGGTCCCCAACAAATATTTCTTGAAAGCTGAGCAAAGGTAGCTTGTTTGAAGGCTCAGGTCAGATATGTCCTTCAGATGTAACTGGGAGAGGGAAGGGGGCTGGCAAGCAAGAAAGATGGAAGAGTTTTCACGATGTCCAAGTTTTCAGTGTCCAAGAGACACTGAGGCAGTGCTAAGCCCAGCACGAGTGTGAGGCTGCCACTTTCAGCTCAGACTTCCCATCAGGTGTTAGGTGACAAACACCCCCAACCCTCCACAGCAACCTCCAGACCCAGTGACAAGACACTGAGGAGGTTTCAGCAGCATCCCACAGTGTGCCAGGATCACCAGCCCATGAGCCCACACCCACAGGCTAGAGCTCCATGCCAGTGTTCACCAGGCTGGTTTCTAGGTCCTACACTCCTCAGTTCAGACAGGGCCTCTGGGTCCCCACCCTGAGAAAGAGCTGGAGCGACACCCTGTTTCTCCCCACTTTCCTTCCCTGCAGTTTCCCTGTGTGGCAGCTTCTCCCCAGTACGAGCCACAGAGAGACTTGGTGGAGGAAGCATCCTAACCCTGGGAACAAACGAGGCAATTGAAGTGGCTGAAGGAGCCAAGCACAGTGGCTCACACTTGTAGTCCCAGCACTTTGGGAAGCCAAGGTAGGAGGATAACTTGAGCCTGGGAGGTTGAGGCTGCAGTGAGCCATGATTGTGCCACAGCTCTCCAGACCCTGTCTCAAAAAAAAAAAAAAAAAAAAAAGGTTGGCGATGAACAGCCAAGATACACCTGGAATTCTCCAGTCTCCTTCAGTCGGGGTTCCCTGGGAGGGCCTCTGAGAGGCTCGCATCTCACCAACATCTTCCCTCCAGGAGGGCCCCACCTGTGCCTCTCAGGTAACAGGGAGGGTTCTTGCTGTGCTCTCTAACATGGAGAAGCCTCGGGGCTAATGTGGGGCAGCAGAAGGGATCAGGAGTTCTGGCCCAGCTACCGAACAGCTGTGTGGCCTTCAACAGTTCTCCCCTCTCTGACCCCAGTTTCCTCATCTCTAGGGCTCCTCCAGCCTTTAAAGACTAATTCTGCTTCTTCTCTTCTGTATCCTGACACACCCAGGCAGCACCACACTAGTGTGCAGATTGCTGTTTTGTGAATGCACTGAGGACATGTGTGTCTGTGTGTCTACCTTGTATGTGCACCTCTGTTGGATGTGTCTGAAGGGCTGGATTGTGGAGGTACAGGACAGTCTCATCACACTTTCTTAAGCCTGAGGTTGAATAAAAAGAGCACACCACTTTCCTGCTGAAATGGACTGAGAGGGGAGGCTGTCTGCCTGCCTGCACAGGCTCTGCATCTGCCCATCAAATTTGGGCCCATGTGAAGTGACTGTTGAGTTGGCAGTGGACAGGAGCGGATCAGGTGAGTGTGGCCATTTGCAAGCAGATATCCCAAGTCCTGGACCTTGGCAGTTTGTTCAGATCAGCTGGCACCTTTAGTGCCCTTTGGGGAGCAATTATTGCTGCTGACTACAGGCACAAAGGGGGCTGTGAGGTGGAGGATCTGAGGCAGGCTGGGCAGCGCCTGTTAGACACACCAAACATTGAGGAAGTGCGGCCACCCCAGCATAAATGGTGAAGATGGCAAAGCATTTCTGGCCAGCATGTCTCAGATGCCATCACAACAGAATTACCTTCTCCACACTTGGCCCCTGGAGTGTCCACAACAGAATTAGCTTCTCCACACTCGGCCCCTGGAGTGTCCACAACAGAATTAGCTTCTCCACACTCGGCCTCTGGGAGTGTCAACTGGGAGACCTGGATTTTGTCTGCCCCTCCAAATTACCTCTGCTCCCCTCCTCTTTCCATATAAGCTCCAGGAGGGAAGGGAGTTGTGGCTGCTTTCTTCACTGCTGTATCTCCTGTGCTAGAACAGCAAGTGCCTGGCATATTATAGATGCTAATAAATAGTTACTCACTAAACCCAGGACTCCACAGAGAGTAGGAGAAGTCTGGGAAATCCAGCAGTCGAGGAACTGGGGGTAGGTGGCTGTGGCCTAGGTCCTCAGATGCTATGTCCAGGGCCCTGGCTCTATGATTCAGGCCAGCCTGCTCCAGGGAGGTAAACCCTGCTGCCCCATGGTCTTTAGCCCTGCCAGCCCTGCCCCGGCCCTGGCCTGACTGGAAGCCAAAGTTCCCTAGTGCGTTTGCCACTCCTCATCTGTGGAAGAGGCATCTCCCACCCACTTCCTCTCCTCCTCCACAGCCCCTATTGCCAACTGGCCCCGCCTCCTGGGATTCACCACCTGCCAAGGACCTTAGTGTTCCTCCCAGGATGACAGAGATCACCTGAGAAGGACGGGCAGAGAACAGGGAAATTGAAGAGTTTGCCTCTCCCAGCTTCAGGCACCAGAGCACACACTATGGCCTTTGAATCTAGCACTCCTCCAAACTCAAGAAAACTTGTCTCAGATAGACCCAATAACACAGAGTTGGAGAGGGCTGCAGAAAGACTGGAGAACAGAAAGGAATGTGTAGTTCTTCTTTAAATTAGACAGTCTGAATCACACGAATTTCTGCCACAATTCTATCTGGGGTGGTTAGGAGGCTAGTCAGAGCTGGGAGGAAAACGCCCAACCCTCAAAAGTGGACTAACACTCATAACACCAAAAAACCAAGATATCAAAGGGCATGCCAGATGCAGGCACTCCAGGGAAACAGCATTAAGGGGTAGTGCTAGGCCCAGTTCATCTTCGATGACTTCTTAGGGATAAGTTGTAAGCAGAATTACAAAGAGGTTAAAAACAAAACAAAAATGGCAGAAAACGAAGAAGGTGTTAACAATCTATGAGTTTTGAGATTTTTAAAAGGGTGGTGACACAAGTTGTCCGGGAGGCCAGGTGTCCCAGCCACTCATCTAGATATTGACCACCAGGATAAAGGTCACTGTGCAGGTCAAAGGTCACAAAAGAGGGAGTGGAGGGGGAAGGGAAGTGAACGATCTCTCTATCTCAATGTAACTTGGCAAAGCCTGTGAATAAGACCGTCTAGCTTCAGAAACAACAGTCTTGGGAAAACTAGATGGGGAAGGAGGAAAAGAACAAACGAGCAGCCCCAGGCAAGAGGTGATGGCTGAGAAAAACCAGAACGGAAGCAGAAAGAGATGAAGTGCCTGGGAAGAGGGCCCCAGCAGGGAACATGGGAAAGAAAGGAATGGTTGGGAGGGAAGGCAGCCTGAAGCCAGCTTCCCACGTGGGAAGCATGGTGAGAGAAGGCTGGGGATCTCCCTTCCCGTGGACATGCTGGCCCAGCCACTCCCCACACCCGGACCCTCCAAGGCCTTTGTTTTGTGGAAAGCTCTGCAAGCATTTGCTCAGCACAGCTCAGGAAACAAGTGTCCTTTCTTCTGGGGGCCAGATTATCATGCAATGAAGAGTACAGAAAACAAACATAATTATTCTTTCCACTTGAGAACCATGCACCACCCTGGCTGGGGTTGGCAATGGAACCAGGTGAGGGAACTCCTCTGCTCTTCCGGGCCTGTATCAACACAAGCTATGATTCATATCTTTCCTGTGCAAATGAGACTCCCAAATAATCTCTAGATGGGGGAGAGGCCTCTCCCTGGCCTCAGTCCCAAGGAGGAAACAGCTTAGAGAACAAAGAACTGCCGCTCCGAGTGCCAAGCTGCCATTCCAGGCAGGTGAGAACGTCTGCCAAACGGTCGGTTACCGGTGTGCCCCTAAAAGGACACCTGTGTGGAAAGACCATGGAATCTGGCTCTGCTTCTTGTGGGTCTGTCTGGCTAGTTAACCATTCTGGGCTCAATGCCCTCATCCACGAAATGGAGACTGAATGCTGATTAATTCTTCTCTTACTCTCCCAGCTTTCAAAACCACAGCAAGAAGAAAGCAGGCAGCAAGATAAAAGAAGATACAGGCCAGGTGTGGTGGCTCACGCCTGTAATCTCAGTACTTTGGGAGGCCAAGGAGGATGGATGACTTGAGTTTAGGAGTTCAAGACCAGCCTGAGCAAAATAGTAAAAAAAAAAAAAAAAAAAAATAGATGGGCGTGGTGGGGCATGCCTGTAGTCCCAGCTACTCAGGAAGCTGAGGTGGGAGGATCACCTGAGCCCAGGAGGTGGAGGTGGCAGTGAGCCAAGATGGAGCCACTGCACTCCAGCCTGGGTGACAGAGTGAGACCCTGTCTCAAGGAAGAAAAAAAAAGGAAGAAGATTCAGCAATGTTTTGGTCTGACTCTTCCCATGGTAGAGATGGGGCAATGAGTTTCAGAACAGAGGGATGAGGTGCCTTGAAGTGTTCTTTGCAGTTTGTAGACTAATGGAAAATGTAGGGGACAGTCTACAAGGTTAACAGGAGAAACAGGGAAATAACAAATCCTCTGCTAGGTGCAGCTGTTGAAGCTCTTTTGATGAAGGATTGGAGAGCTAGGAATTCTTGGTCCTCAGGAGGAGGAGGGACCTGCCTGGGAGACTTCTGGGATAGGCAGCCTCAAATGCAGCTTGGAGGTGATGCTTCATGGTACACCATCTTGTACAGTTTTATCTTCCCAACAGAACCATGAACTTGTTGAAGGTAAATAATGTGCATTGTGTTTCTTTTGAATTCCCACAGGACTAGTCACAGGATGGACACATGTTTGGCACTTCCTTAATATTACTTCATTGTATCAGAAGCAGGGAAGCCTCAATAGACACTTACTCAGCACTTACATGTACCAGGCCTTGCAAAAGTTTTCACATGTGAATATTCATCACAAACCCCATTTTACAGACATGCAAGTTGAGGCACAGAAAAGTTTCATGGCTTGCTCAAGGTCCCACAGCTATGAGCAGGTCTGAGATTCAAACCCAAGTCTTCCTCCTCTCACAACCTCTGTCCCCAGGAGACAGAGCACTAGCTGGCCTTGAGTGTCACATTATATTGCAGTGGGCAGGGCACAGGCACACACACACTCCAGAAAACCAGGTGTGTGACCTACACAATAGATACGGAAGCTTAAGAGCAGAATAAAGGGGCCATCAAAGTGGGATGGATTACTAAGGAAGATGATTACAGAGCAGGACCTTCAAGGTCTGGAAAGATAGCTTGATGGGGCTTGGGGAACCAGGCAGTAGCTGCTGAGAAAATGCTTAGGGAATAGGAAGCACCCCAAGGAAACAGTGAAGCACAGTGGCTTGTATTAACACAAGATGTTTGGACAGGAAGGAGTTGGTCCCAGGCCTAAGAAAGCGGTTTAGAAATGAGGCAGTGTTTGCTGAGTCCTTTACAAGATGCATCATTAGCACATGACGGAAAGCAATTAACTTGCTTCTTACTCATCTGCTGATCAAGTTGCAACTGGAAAGGAGTTTGCACATTGTGGGGAGGGGGTGCCAGGGAACCAGCGAGTGGCCCTTACACCATTTCCCGAGGGATGTCAAGTGTGAGCTCAGGGTTGGCGGATGCCCAGGGGATGCCATCAGAAGGCCCTCTCCATTAGCAGTGCCCCGCCCCCGAGGGATGCTCATAAAAGTCATGGGCTCAGGGCTCCCCAGCCACCTGTCTTCTCCACTGCCTGCACCAGCCCACCTCAGGTGCCTTCTCACCAGACTTCCTCACCCACCATGTCTCGGCAGTCCTCCATCACCTTCCAGTCTGGCAGTCGCAGGGGCTTCAGCACCACCTCTGCCACCACCCCAGCAACTGGCCGCTCTCGCTTCAGCTCTGTCTCTGTGGCCCGCTCTGCAGCAGGAAGTGGGGGCCTGGGAAGGATCAGCAGTGCTGGGGCTGGCTTTGGAAGCCGCAGCCTCTACAACCTGGGAGGTGCCAAGCGGGTCTCCATCAGTGGGTGTGGCAGCAGCTTCCGAAGTGGCTTTGGTGGCAGGGCCAGCAGTGGGTTTGGAGTCAACAGTGGATTTGGCTATGGGGGTGGAGTTGGAGGAGGCTTCAGTGGCCCCAGCTTCCCTGTGTGTCCCCCTGGAGGCATCCAAGAGGTCACCGTCAACCAGAGTCTCCTGACTCCTCTCAACCTGCAAATCGACCCCACCATCCAGCGGGTGCGGGCCGAGGAGCGCGAGCAGATCAAGACCCTCAACAACAAGTTCGCCTCCTTCATCGACAAGGTGAGCAGGGGCTTCATCCACCTCCTTGGGTTTGGGATCGAATAAACTCTTGGAAGGGCCATCCCATGGCGGGAGAGCAATAATGAAACTACTCCATGGTGGGAATGAGCACTGTTCAGCAAGGCCTCCCAGGGGCTGAGGCCCTTCCAAGTCAGGCCAGCTCGCCCCACAGGACCTGGTAAAACTTTCCTCTCTTTCAGAACCACGCAGGCTGGTTCAGTCAACACCAAGGGAAGAGTTTAGTTGATTCTCTACAGGAGAGTTGCTGCTCAGCAAACTACCCTAACCCAGAGTATGTGGTGTTGAGAAATTTAACCCAAAAGCAGCCAACAGAAGCCTCTAGGCCCCACCACCCGAATCCTATGCAAGCCCTAGGGAACTTTCTGGTAGCTCCATGGACTGCCTCCTTCTGGGTTGGAGTTGTCAGTTACGTTATTGTTAATGGGTGCCACATGAAAAAAAATATATCTTTTTCTTCTCTCCCTTATTAATAGGAGTGTCTGACTCTGCCTCTCCAACTTCTCAAGGTTTCATTCTCTCTTCTTCCCTCCAGGTGAGGTTCTTGGAGCAGCAAAACAAGGTCCTGGAGACCAAGTGGGCCCTCCTGCAGGAGCAGGGCTCCAGGACCGTGAGGCAGAACCTAGAGCCCCTCTTTGATTCCTATATCAGTGAGCTCCGACGGCAGCTGGAAAGCCTCACCACCGAGAGGGGCAGGCTTGAAGCTGAGCTGAGGAACATGCAGGATGTTGTGGAAGATTTCAAAGTCAGGTAAGTGGGACACTGGCTTCTGGCCACACACAGCCATCCTAAAGCTCCTTTGTATGAGGACCAGAGAAGTGCAAAGGAGGAAATGCTGGTATCAGCTGGGAGCTTTGGAACTGTAGCTGTTATCCCGCAAGGTGGAGACAGCACTGTGTGGGGTAACACAAGGACCTTCATCTCGGCATCACTATTGATGAAGATCCTATTCCTTTTGTCCACATGACTACAAAGGGATATCAGCATCATCCGACAAAACATTGCTACTCACTCTAGAAATCATAATGTAATTTCACAGTCAGCATATTGTTTAATTCCACTGGACATGGGCTTAATTACTGGGATGGTTGGCATTTCCAGGATGGCATTCACTGTGGAGTGAAGAGAGGTAGCAAGGAAGAGTTTAAAGGAGGCAGTCTGACCTTCCTTGTGGGGGGCAACTTTTGACTGCACATCATCCAGGCTGCAGTAGGAGAGGTATCCAGTGGAAAGGGATTTGGCCCAGGCTAACCCGTTAGCCAGCTTGCCCTTATTTCTGAGCTTGAGCTACCCCTAGTTACAAAAAGCACGGTTCTCGGGGGCCACCCTGAGGTTCAGTGAAAACATATCAAAATGTACCTGAAAGAGCCTGCTGAACAGATAAAGTTTACTCCACGATTTCAGCAGACACTTGAGGTGGAAAAACATTTTAAAGATTGGCATTGCATATCTATCAAAAGACGGAATTGCCTAAGTATATTTTTCTATTCCTTTAAGTTCCATGCTCACCTTCTACTCTTAGAAAACTTTATTAAAAACTAGCAGAAGAAATTATCCCCCTTTTATGGAGGGAGAAATAGAGGTTAGGTGAATCACCCAAAGTCACGCCCAGGTCAGTGGAAGAGCTGGAAATGATTCGAGGGCTCTTAACTCTTGCTACACCAGCCCAGGAAGAGTTCAATGCAAACTTACTCAACAGCACACCCCCTCCTCTGTCCTTATAGGTACGAAGATGAAATTAACAAGCGCACGGCTGCTGAGAATGAATTTGTAGCCCTGAAAAAGGTGAGTGGGGATGTCTCTCAAAGTAGAAGGTTTAAAGTGGAATCTAGAGTGTGGAGTAACCTGACCTCTGACCCTTGGGCCACCCAAGAAATGTCACATCAACCATGAGAATATCTGCAGGGTTCAAATCTCCTAACATGCTCCCTCTATGTTGATGGCCCCATTAGCCCTACTTGGGTTTCTGTGAGCTCAGGGATTCAAGCCCCAGTTCTCAGTAATCACCCATCCCCAACCCCAAATCCCCCAGACCCAGAGTTTTCTAAAATGCAAACTAGATGGGCTAGGGAGAAATCTGCTCGGCTTCTTTTGGGCTAAGTGCTTGGGGCTGCAGACTCAAAGGAGCATCCTGTGCTGTCGTTCCAGGACGTAGATGCTGCCTACATGAACAAGGTGGAGCTGGAGGCCAAGGTCAAATCTCTGCCTGAGGAGATCAACTTCCTCCACTCAGTCTTTGATGCAGTAAGAGTCTGCAAGTATTTCTGTCCCTCCTAGGTCTGGGGCCTGGAAAGAAAAGGATGGTGCATTGTGTCATTCATTTACTCAGTGCCTTTGCCCAGCATCTTGCCTGGATACTTCAAGCTGGGGCTTGGGGGTAGAGGCACCAGGGAGAACTGCTTGGAGCCTTATCATACTAAACTACCCCAGATCTGATGCTTCTCCTCCGAACTCCCTCATCCCATGGCAAGACAACATCTAGCAAGGGGAGAGTACTGATTCCCAAATTCTAGGTTACTGGGTAACTTTCCCAAGGAATCAAGACATACCTGTTCCCTTCCCCTTCCCTGAAAAGTATTTAAAAAAAAAAAAAAAAGCAAGCAAGCTACCCCTCAGCTCATTGGTCAGGGGGCTTCCTGCCCTTTGAAGATGCCTCATTCTGGGCACTAACCCTCTGAAGGCAGAGACCTGGGTCTGTGGAAAGAGAGAGAGAGGTGGAAAGTGATGGAGTCACACTGCACAGGGGGAAGCAGGGTCCCAGATGTTCCCTGATGCTCTTGAAGAAGGCTTTTATGCTGGCAGACTGAAGAGACACATGTCACATTCAAATCTATGCAATTCCAATTCAGAGGATGCTTACCCATCCTTATGCCCAGGGAAAGCACATAGATGGGAGCCTTGAGAAGCAAGGCTGGGAAAGGCTTTTACCACACTGATCTTTTGGGATGAATGGGAATACCTAGGGAACAGCTGGGAGAATCTTCCAGGAATACCAAGGAAAGGATTCCTGACCTAGATGGGTAGTTAACCATGAAGATTTAAGATCCTTCTTCTTATGCCTTGGTGATGCTGAGTTTACTGTCGGGCAGGAGCTGTCCCAGTTGCAGACCCAGGTCAGTGACACGTCCGTGGTGCTATCCATGGACAACAACCGCAACCTGGACCTGGACAGTATCATCGCCGAGGTCAAAGCGCAATACGAGGACATTGCCAACCGCAGCCGGGCCGAGGCTGAGTCCTGGTACCAGACCAAGGTGAGCATGGACACCTCCATGATAGGCTCCAGGGTTAGTGTTCTCTGAGGGTCCACATTATCATTTAACTCAGCCTCAGGAAGAGTGTGAGCACATTCGTTTATTTCAACTTAGCAGGCATGTCTTTGATGCTATGAAAACTTAGCTTGAAATGCATGTGGAAACCCAACCAGACACACTAATACGTGGTCAACCCAATGCTGAGAGCTCAGGACATCCACCGGCCCCATATTCCTCAAGATCTGGGTGGGAGCAGAGTGAGACACCAGGACAACTGAGACACAGTCATGAGGCAATTTCTAAAAGGCTTATTAATTCTGTATATATTTTCTGAGCTCCTGATGTATGCCAATCAAGGTTACAGGGTTGCAAATGAATAAACTGCAAACAGAGAACCCAAGCTCTGGGAGGCCATGAAGTGAATAGACAATCATGGAAGGGAAAAGATAGCATGAATAAAAAGCTTCCAGGAAGACGTGAGAGCTTTGTCCGGTTGGGAAGCCGTGAAGGACAAAAGATTGCCAAGGAGTGAGGAGAGATTTAAGGCTGAACAAGATGCTGGCAGGCAGAAACAAGCAAGGGAGTTTATGTCAGGAAGAGGAAGGCTGGGATAAACACAAACAGCTACTTCCCAGAGCTCAGACAGCCACAAAGACGTTTGGCTTTGGAAGGGTACAGTTGACCCATGATACAAGCTCCCTGCCAAATCCAGACCCCTCTTGGGGCAGCTGCTCACCTACAAGCTGGTTCCTACTCTTTGCCTGCTCCATGCACTGCCTTAGTCCCGTCTGGTCAGGAGTGTGGTGGAAAGGAAGGTGGGTAGCAGGGGCCAGGGGTCCACAGCGCAGAGGCAGCGCCTTGACGGTGAGAGGAAACATGATGCACTTAACCCCAAGATGAAGTGGTTGAAATCGATAGCAAACAATTCCTCGTGTTGTTGGGTTGTTGCTCCATTTAATCGTGTATATCTAGAAACAGGAAGCTGAGCTCGTCAGCACTTTCAAGAACCTCACAGATCTTGACTCGGGCAGGGGATCTCCTTGTGTCAGGGAAGGGTGTAGATTTCACTTCAGTCTGCTGCAGGAGACAGGGTGTAATTATTGCTCTTAAATTCATGTGCCCTGTGTCCTCGTTATGCACCATTAGATTGAGAACTACCTGAGATTGGGAATACTTTTACAAAGACTTCAAAACTGTGCCTTTCACAGCCTCTGTACCATCCCACACCGTTCCCCCATATCTCCTCCCTGTTTCCCCAGCACTGGTGTTCGGAGGGCTACCAAAATTCATGGGCACAGTTGGTCTGGATGCATGCTTTGTGATCAGGAACTCCCCAGGGATAGTGACCAAATCACCATCTCACTCCTAGAACTCACCATATTCCTTCCCTGACCCAGGGTCTTCATGCAGGCTGTTTCCTTTGTCTGGAATATTCTCCCCCACAGCTGGTCACTTAGGTCCCTCCTTCTCATCCTTCAGACCACAGCTCAGGCATCTCCATCTCTGGAGAGACTTCCCTGACCACCACTCCCCACTTCCAACTCTAGGTCAGATTCCTTCACTACACTCTCCCAGGACCCTGTTCATTTCCTAAGGGCACTTATCTCAGTGTGGAACTATGCATTTGATAATATGCTGATTCAATTAATGTCTATGTCCCCCAATAAACTGTAAGCTTCAAGGGGAAGGAGTGAATGACCAGGAATAAATGAGCCTGCTTGTGGCACCCAGGGTGAGTCTGTGTGCACAGCGAGTGTCCGGGCCAGGCATTTGACTCAGTGACTGGGTTTGCTCTCGTTCTCTCAGTATGAGGAGCTGCAGGTTACAGCAGGCAGACATGGGGATGACCTTCGAAACACCAAACAAGAGATCTCTGAAATGAACCGCATGATCCAGAGGCTGAGAGCTGAGATCGACAGCGTCAAGAAGCAGGTAAAGTTTTGGCAGGGCCAAGAGCTCCTCAAATGCTCATTTCTTCTGGGCCATTCTGCCATCTTTAAGAACTCCTCCCCAAGAAGCACCACACCTCCATGGGCTGTCAGCAGGATTCATGGCTTCCTCCTGTCCTTACAGTGCTCCAGCTTGCAAACAGCCATTGCTGATGCAGAACAGCGTGGAGAACTGGCTCTCAAGGATGCACGGGCCAAGTTGGTGGACCTTGAGGAGGCTCTGCAGAAGGCCAAGCAGGATATGGCTCGGCTCCTGCGTGAGTACCAGGAGCTGATGAACACCAAGCTGGCACTGGACGTGGAGATCGCCACCTACCGCAAGCTGCTGGAGGGCGAGGAGTGCAGGTGAGATAGATGCACCAACTTCATCCTCAAAGCAAGTTGAGCTCCCCCCAGCTTCCTGGGCATTCCTAGGGGCTCAGGCTGTTGTAGCCCCTTCTTCTCCTGGAAGAAAATGCAGTTCAGAATTGGGCTATGGCAAAAAAAAAGTAATTTTAATTTCCTTCCAGGCTAGCAAATCATTTGAGGTGCAACTACAATTAGTACCCACATAGAAACCTAAAACCTGATCAGATCTGAGTAACTAAGGAGACATCTGATTACATGGCAGCTCTCAAAATGTGGTCTAAAAGGCCATAGGCTGAAAACAAACAGTCCTAGGATTTGGGCTTACAGATCTACCACTAAGTAGCTACATAACCTTGGGAAAGTCAGTCTCCCTTCTCTGGCCCTCAGTTTCTTCAATGATAAAATGAAAAGGTCAGATTACATGATCTGCAAAGCTTCATGGGAGTTTTGTGCTCTACCAGTTAGAAGCTGTGTAGCCAAGAGCAGATTACTTCACCTCTCCACGTGTCAGTGTTCTCACCCAATAAAATGTGAATAACAATAGTTCTAAATTCTCACATTATTAAAAGGGTTCAAATAGGTGAATACACGCAAAGCTCTTAGAACAGTGCATGGTACACAGCGTGTTAAATAAATGTTAGCTATCATTCAGTTTTGTGGCCAATGACATAGGTTTTGTTGTCAGATGAATCTGGCTTCAAATCCAGTTTTGTGACTATGGGCAAGTTAGTTAACTTGTCTGAGCTTCCATTTCTCCCTCTATAAAAGTGAGTGAATAATACCTACCTCATGGGGTTGTTGAGAGAACTGAGTGGTGTGATACAGGTAACAGATACTCAACAACTGTTAGCTCTTGTTAAGATTCTCAGTATGTGTTTATGAATGAATGCCAGTTCTGTCCTGAAGATGCTAAAGCAAAGTTACTTGGTTACTAACATAATAATAAACTGATATTACTACTGTTATTTTTATGATTCAGACTCCTCTCCGCACTTATGTATAATGAGCTCTGCCCTGGCTCAGTGCTTGACAATGGACCCTTGTTGAGAGACAGATCTTACTATAGGACAGGCCCTTCCTATCCAGTTGATGCCAGTGTATGATTACTTTTAATTTCCTTAAGGCATCTAACTAGTTTAAACCAAAAAATGTATTTCTGAGATTATAGATTTTTGCTCCTATGAACCTCAAATTCCACCTTATTTTATTCATTAGGTTATTAATATTATCTTTAATACTACTAGTTCTTAAGTAATTTCAACCTGCATTACTTCTGCAATAAAAATAATAAAGTATGTTTAAATGCTTTGAAAACAATTACAAAAGTGTCATTGTAAAGGCCCGTAAGCTGCTAGCCACATTGGTAACCTTTCTTCTCCCCGCTCTTCCCAATCAGGTTGAGTGGAGAGGGAGTTTCTCCAGTTAACATTTGTGAGTATGACATACTTCTTGTGCCATTTGGAGTGAGTGTGGTGGAGGGGATGGGGACGTGGTGGGCCTGCAGGAGGGTGAAAATATGAGGGATTAGAAGGAACCTCACAGACAGAGTTCATCTGGAGAAGGTTGGAGGTTTTGAGTCCCTTACAAAGCAAGCCATATTAGGAGAGTCTTTGATGTCACAGTTCTTTTCTCTTTGAGAGTGAAGGTGTCACAGAAGGGGTGATGGGAGATTTGTTGTCATTGTTCTGAGTGGGTTTAAAAGATCCTGGCCACATCTCCTACCTGCCAGAATTCCCTGCCTTTTTTGTTGGGGCTGCAAGCCCAGCACAGAAGTGAGCATTTGATGTAGACAGGATTTATGACAATTCTTGGTCTGGCTTGGACCTTTAAAGGGAACCTTTATGCTGCAGACAAGAGCATTGCCAACTAGGCAGCTTCTCTCCCAAACCGTTTTGGAAGAAGCTCCACTGCTTGGCTCAGTTCTGCAGAGTATATCTGCAGAAAGATGCCAAGGGTTTTCAAAGCAGTGAGGGCAGCATAAAATATGACTGTTGGGTACAGTAGCTCTAAAACAGGAGAGTTATTAACAAGCTGGCATGGCCCTGTGCTGGTGAGAGAAGTGGTCATTCGCAGAGCTCAGTGCTGGCATCATGAGGGCAACAGAAATGACTCTTACAACTCACCCTCTACAAATGAGTTTGGGTTTGGTTTTCTTGATGGGCATTCATAAGAGCAACTGATTATATTAGCCAATGATTCTAGAAGGCAAAGCCATCTGAACTATCCAGGTGTCCTTCCCTGATGTCCTTGTCTAGTGGTGCCGGAGACCCTCTAAGCTAATTTTGGGGACAGACCTTCAAGCATAACCTCGAAGCTCCTTTTCTTTTGAAAACACCTAATTGTCTGTATTAGTTTTCCAGGTCTGCTGCAGCAAAGTACCACCAGTCAGGTAGCTTAAAGCAACAGAAATGTCTTGCCTCACAGTTCCGGAGGCTGAAATTAGGGGTTAGCAGGGCCCTGCTCCCTCTGAAACTTGGAGCCCAGGCCAGCCTCCTGCTCTGTATGTCATGCAGGGTGGCGCTATCCACTCTCCAAACCAGATGGTGTCCTGGAACATGGTGGCCCAGCCCCCCTCCAGCCTCCTCCTAGCTCTGGCAGTGGCCACTCATCCTCGGTATTCCTTGGCTTGTGGCTGCATCCCTCCACTCTCTGTCTCTGTGATTGTATGACGATGTCCCTGTGTGTCTGTGGCTTCAGATGAATGTCTTCCTTCTTTCTGTATGGACACCAGTCATGTTAGATCTGGGCCCACCCTACAGACTTTATCTTAACTTAGTTGTACCTGCAATAATCCCATTTCCAAATAAGGCTGCATTCACGGATGCTGGTGTTAACACTTCACCATAGGTTTTTGAAAGACACAATTCATCCTGTAATGGAGTCTTTTTTTTTAATTTGATTTTCCTTCTGCAGAACCCTAAGTAGGGTGTTAGAATGTGTAAGGGGATGAGTTATAAATTAGGAGAAGAATAGGTTGGGAGGAGAACAGGATCACAGTTGACTGGCCAACAGGTTAATCTGTCACTTGATCCATCAAGAATATTCCAGCCTCCACTCTGTGATTCTGAGTGTGGGACTGGGGGACCCTGAGGGAAGAGGAGTGTGCCCCTCCCGCAATGAGCATCCAGAAGGAAGAGAAACTCTGGAGTCAGGCCCGGAGAGGGAGACAGGCCCAGACGGCACAGCAGGAGGATCAAAGGGAAAGCAGGTGGACTGGAGCTGCTTCCAGGAGGAGAGGGTTCCAGTAGATTCTGGAAGGGGAGGAGGAAGCCATTCCAGCCTGAGAGTCTGCCTGGAGCTGCAGCTCAGGAACACAGGCCAAGGCATATGGCAGTGATCTCACTAAGCAGGGGATATTGGAAGGAGGCAAACTGCTGGCTAATGAGACCACTACTCCCCACCCAAGGACTCCAGGGCACAGGCCCTGATGCTCCCACTGTCTTCTCTCCTGCACTTGATCTGACCACACCTCCTTTCTTCCTGGCAGCTGTGGTCAGCTCCACTCTTTCCAGTGGCTATGGAAGCGGCAGCGGCATTGGAGGTGGAAGCCTGGGCCTCGGTGGGGGCAGCGGCTACTCCTTCACCACCAGTGGCGGGCATAGCCTGGGTGCAGGCCTGGGAGGTTCTGGTTTCAGTGCCACCAGCAACCGGGGCCTAGGGGGCAGTGGTTCTAGTGTCAAGTTTGTCTCTACCACATCCTCCAGCCGGAAGAGCTACAAGCACTAAGAGAGCCGCATGGCTCCCTCTCCCCTGCCTTGAGGCCTGTTTGCAGTCACACCTGAACACCTGGGTCCTTCTCCTTCCTCTCTCCTCGTAAGGTGCACCTGTGCTGCTGGGAGCCTGCAGTACTGGCTACACCCCATTCCCAGGCCTAAGCTAGCCTCTCCCTCCTGACAGTGCCCAGACTGCCAGCAGCACCTGTCTGCTACACATGTAAAACCAAAACCTGCTCTCTCCCGAGGCTCTCATTCAGCCTATGTTGTGAGGCCCAGGCAGCTGGAAAGTCCTCCTCCAGCTCCACCTCCCTCCCTCCCTCCAGATGCAGAGGCTGGGGAGTCTGTCTCAATGCCAGGTTGTCATCCACCTGTCTCATCATGTTTATAAGCAGCCTGTTGGGAGTCAGCGCTCCTTCTGTTCCCTCCCTGGAATGTGTCTATTAAATGCATGTGTCGCCTGTTTGTTGTCTGGCCCTCTGTTTGGAATCGTGACTGACCCAAAGTAATTCTCCTTCTCCCCCAGGCCTGCTCCCAGAACAGGCCTCACACAAGCAGTGCTCAGAGGCATCAGCCCTCGCCCCTTCCCTCTGAGCTAAGAAGGCTGGCTGGCAGGAAGGGAGGGCCAGCTGCAGAGGAGCAGGGAGTGCAGGGCTGGCCAGACTTCCTTTTCCCTCTCCTTGGCATGCATTGTTTGGGGAGCTGGAGCTACTGGGAGAAGCCCAGACCGGCCTCCCTGCTCTGTTGGTGCCGTCCCTGTTCCAAACCAGTGTTCCAGAATACTGACGCCGGGTGGGTGGCCCAGCAGAGGGGCTGATAGTTCCCTGACAGCTTCAAACTTGCAGACCTAGCAGATAAATAACAGGCCACGAAGAACAGTTAAAAGGCAGCCCTGGGAGCAACGCTTTCACCAAGGAGAGGAGCCATTTAGCCCATAATTGCAGGCAGCAGTGAGACATCCAGGAAGCTCCCACATTCCTGAGTTTACAGTCTCCTGGACCCCTCCCATCAGGCCTGAGCTGGGGCATAGCCCAGTGGGCTCACCCAGAGTGGGGCAGTCGATGTGGGCTTGGAGGGAGTGGGTTCAATGCTCAGGACTAAGCTCAGGACTGATGTGAGCTACTTGGGAGCCAGGGTTCTAAAACACCTTTGTCCAGGGTGAAGGAGCAGGAAGTGAAGTGGGGGGAGAGGGAGGCCATGAATCAGGAGGGAAGATGAGTGTAAAACCAGGGGCTAAAATTTGGAATGGATGGAAGGGGGAGGGTAGCAGGAAGGAGGGAAATGACACTGAGAACAATTGTGAAATCCCCAGTGTTGGGGTAAGGGCAAGTTCAGACTGAGAGAGGACAGAAGTGGAGGGACAGGAATTCGGAGTGACATCTTGAGGCTTTCTCCACTGGCCAAAATGCCTCTTCTCTCTGAGCTTGATTTTCCCATCTGTGTGGGGTGCAATGATTCAGGGCATGGGACTGGGAGTCAGGGTTCTGACAATGGCCGCAGTGCTCACTAGCTACGTGACCTCAGCCAAGGTGCCTAACTACACTGTGCCTCAATCACCTCCTTTGTCAAACAAGAATCATAACAATGACCCCTGTAGTGCTATTTCAGATTAAAGAAGATACATGGAAACCAGCTACCCATAGTGGCTGCTCAAAAAATATTTAAAATCGTTGTTATTTTTATCATCCACCCTCACAAAGTTATTACGAGAATCAAATGAAATCATGCTGCGGCTGACCTGCCGTGTGGTGCGGCACAGACTGAATCTCCAATAAATGAATTTTTAGAAATCATAAGTGAATAGAATGGGAGGAGCATAATTTAGTGGTTTTGGGTTCAGAGCCCAAGACCTGGGAATAGAGAAGGGAGTTCAAATGAGAGGCTACAGGAGTGTCCACAATGTGTGGCTAAGAGCCTGTGTGGGTAGGGGACCCGAAAACCCCCAGGCCTGCCCCAGGTCTACTCCAGACCCCAATCCCCATACCTTGTCCTGGGAACTTTGTTTAAGGGGGAAAATTGTGTGTATTTCCCAAGTCTGTCTCCCACATTGAGGTGAGATGAGGGTTATTCAAGAAACCCAAATTGGCTGCACAAGACCACAAAGGACTCGAGAGAGCAGAGAGAGGAAGGGGTGTGGGGGCTGGCCCAAGGCCACATGGCTCATGATGGGCATGGCTGGGGACATACCCAGGTCCTCGCAATTCAACTCCAGTGTGACCCATTGCAGCATTCCCAGAGTATATGGGCAATTGAGTCCAGATTCTAGGTCTAGAGAGATCATGTCAGAAAGAAAATGGACATATTAAACTTTCTGCCAAGGACCTCCTGCCCATTTAATGGAATTCAAAACTTTACCTGGTAACATGATGGTGGAGTGTTCTTTTCTTGGATTACCACACATGCACCTGGTTGGTGCCAGACCCTCTGACTCTTCCTGCTTCTTCCCTCTCCAAACCAAACCATCTGTCTCCCAAGCCCATTGCCCCAACATCTGCTTGGCTCTCTACATTCCAGGCTCCTTCCAGGCTGAGGAAGAGGAGAAAGAGGCTGCTGCCTGGACTCTGAGGTCCAGATTGTGCAGAACCTCCCTGGACTGTTAGGGATCCCATATCCCAGAGCCTTTTGGGAGGCTCCTGCATGGAAGCTCTCTCAGTCTCTTACCTCTGGCTGGGGCAGGTGTGGTTTCTGGAACAGGAGAACAAAGTCCTCGCGACTAAATGGAGCTTCATGCAAGACCAAAAAATCGTCAGGGCCAATTTTGAGCCCATGTTTGTTGCCCACATCAACAACATGAAGCAGCAGCTGGACTGCCTGGGTGGAGGGTAGGGGAGGCTGGACGTGGAGTTAAAGAACATCCAGGACGTGGTAGGGAACTTCAAGAACAAGTGAGCAGACTCTCAGGCAGTGCCTGGGCCAGGGCCCTGCCCTGGGGCTCCAGGGGAGGTTAGAGGGGGCAGAAGAAACAGCCTCTGCTCTGCAGAAATGTCCAGTCCAGTGGAGAAATGGAACACACTTAGGGCACAGAGGTGGAATCAGAAATAAACATAAAAGTATCAAGAGAGCTGGGACCCACCCTGTGGCCAAGAATGCCGAGGCTTTAGTGAAGGGCTGATACCTAACATAAGTACAAAAAGCATGATACACACAACATTCTTCAAACTCTGCAGATGAGGAAAGTAAGGCTCTGAGATAGCATACCAAAGAAGACACAAAGTGGCAACTTGGGAGTTAAGAATGAATCCCATAGAATCTCACTCTCACATGAATGCAAGTAAATCTCACTGCTAATTTGCACAGTGTTCACATATTCACTCCAATCCAGACCACGAGGCTGGAGAACAAAAAAGAAAGACACATTTGCTGCCTTCTCCCAGGACCACACACACACAAACACACACACACACACACACACACACACACACCACTAAACACAATGAGATGCTCAAATGCTAACGCCTATAGGTACAAATTTATTGATTTTATTGCTTTTACTTATTTTTATTTCTTATTTTTCTGGTTCCAATTATTTTTAGTTATCTTGGTCCAACCAAAATTAGTAACTGGATCCTGAATTTTGGTTAACACTGTTTGTATACTATAGCACAAGTTCAGGTTTTAGGGTTGTGCTATCCAGCATAGTAGCCAGGAGCCAGAAGCCACACGTGAGTATTTAAATTTAAATTAATTAAAATTAAATAAAATTTAAAATTCAGTTCCTCAGTCACACATGGCACATTTCAGGTGTTCAATGGCCACACGTGGCTAATGGATCCTGTAATGAACACAGATGCAGAGCAATTCTGTCATCATGGAAAGTTCTGCTGGACAGCACTATAGACTTCAGAGTCAGTGGTTTTAGGATCTTGTCTCAACCACTTAATGGCTGAATGACCTTAAGAAAACTATTTAACCTCTCTAAGCCCCAGGTTCTTTATCTGTTAAAAGAAACATCAATAGTACCCATCTCACAAGAGCACTGAGATTATTAAATCAAAACTTGCATGTAAGGTGCTTGGTGGGGTTCGCAGTGCCTGGCACATAGTAAGTTGTTAATAAGTGTTAGCTATGTTTATTGTATTTATGATTAGGGATGTATGTGTAGTGATATAGACGCAGACAAGAGAAGCAAGTGCAGATGGGTAATTTATAACGTGTATGCAAGCATGGACTAACAGTGTTTCAATCCAAGAAGGCTTCCTGGAGGAGAAGGCTAAAGCTTAGGGTTGAAAAGGAAGAAGGCACAGGGCAGGGACATGGCAGGGCATCTGTTGAAGAGTGTGCTCCTGGTCAACGGCCAGACAATGTCCCTGTGGCATCAAAGTGGCCGGTGCAGGGCCAGGTGATGCTTGCCCTTCAGCAGAGGGACTGTGAGCTGGGCTGCATGGAAGATGAGGACAGTTGTATAGAGTTAGGTAAAGAAGAGACATTCAGAGTTCTTTAAAAGGCAACTCAAGGAAACAATAAAGAAAACCGAATTGCTTTTCCCAGAGAACACTGGGAGAAAGTACAATATTGAAATTTCAATGGCAGGGAAGAGATTTTCTCAGATCCTATGCGGCAGCAGAGGAAATATGAAAGCCGGGAAGATCCTGCTTCATGTAAGTCATGTGATGGTACTCTGGTTTTAAAAGAATGACAACTTTCCATTACATAGTAGAGAAAGATCCTCTGAGAGGTCATATGACTGATGGGTAGAGCAGCTGAGATCAAAACCACAGCTGTCTAGCACCACGAGGGTGGGGTGTGCTGATGCACCCAGGTAGGTTGGGTGGGGAATGGTTCACCTGGAATAGAAGCGAAACTTCATTCCCAGAGCTCACTGAGCAGGGGGCACCTCCGCGTGCCCCTGGGGGACAGACAGGGCGGGGTTGCTGCCTACAGGCAAATTGAAGAATGAGAAAGCTTTGGAAGAGAGGGTTCCTATGGGCCTGAAGTCTCTACTTCTTAGGCCACAGTTTAGTGCGCCTGAACAGAGTGAGGGAAATGCAGGTGTTGTGGGGGGCGGGGCTGCCGGCCTCTGACCTTTCTCCCAGTTCCTCTCCTCCCTGCCCTAGGTTGGAGAAAGACTATTAAAAAAAAAAAAGGAAATGTGTATGCCCTTTAGGAAACCCAAATACATACTCCAAGGAGCCGAGCTGTCAGAAAAGAAACCTCAGAAAGAATGAGAGGGGATCTGTTTTGTTGTTGTTTTGATTTTGGGTTTTGTTTGGTGGTTTGTTTGATTTGGGATTTGGGGCCATGTGTGTCATAGGAGAGCCAGGCTACAGTGGAGCATTTGCGAAGGCTGCTCTGCAGACCCGCCATTGTCTGCCCACCTCCACCCCACTGTTCTGACCTAACTCCCAGCACCCACTCCAACCCCAAACCACTTATTGATCCTTCCCACAGGTATGAAGAAGAACTCAACAGGTGCACTGAGGCAGAGAATGAGTTTGTGGTGCTCAAGGTGAGTGGAGAGAGCTCCTCCTGCCCGGCTCCCAGTGGCCTCATACAAGGCCTTATTTAATTGCACAGCAAGCCTAGAAGTAGGTCTTACTTTAACCGTGGGAAAACTACAATTGGGAGAGGTAAAGACACTTGCCCAGGGCTACCTAGATAATCAGGAGTGAGTCAGGACCCAGGACTCCAGAGTCTGAGCTGCAAATCCCAACACCAGCCCCTACCCTGTGTGGAGTCCAGTGTGGAGATGGGAAGCAAAATGGGCCTTGTCCTGGGCTGGGTCTCCAGGCACCCAGTCAGGCTTAGGAGGACAGGGCATTCCTGAAGCAGCTCCACGGAGTTCTGGGCCTTCCTGCCTGGTGGCCGGGGCCAGGACAGGGTAGTCCTCACCATGTGAGGTGACGCAGGAGATCTTTCCATGTGGCACCAGAGCTAATGAGCAGGTGGGCACCCCTGAAGGCCCGGGTCTTCACACAGTTTGGAAGTTCTACTCCCTCCGTCCCTGCCAAGTTCTACTCCATGGCCTGGAGTAGACAGATGTTCTGACCTTGGGAACTGAAGCTCTTCCACCTAATTCATAGACAGAGGGGGCTGGTTATCCCTGGAAGGGTAAGGCCCAGAGTGATAACGTGTTCTGTGGAACATGGATGCTGCCTACATAAACAAGGTGGGGCTGGAGGCCAAAGTGGATGCCCTGATGGATGAAACCAACTTCCTGAGCACTTTCTACAAGGTAATGAGAGTGCCCGGTGCCCCCTCCAACAGAAGGACTGGGGGCTGAAGGTTGGAGCCCCAGATGGGCACAGAGTCTGTGGGCTCCTTCCCTGGTCTTCTCTCTGCTCCTTATCCCATCTGCATATTGCAAGGCGGATGCCGCTTCCCCTACCACAGGAGAAAATGAGGTTCCATAGAGCGGCTGGCAGGTCAGGAGAGATGAAAAATTCAGCCTTAACCATTTGGATCAAGCATGTTCTGTTGGGCAGGCAGAAAAATGGGCCACCTGTCATTAAAATATGGATTTCCGTAGAACTTTCTGAGCAACTTGGCTCATCCTGCCCTGCCCAAATTTACCTGCTGCCCTTCCTAGAGCAACTGCAGGGTGATGCAATTACACAAATCAAGTGGCAATTAGTGAGCCCTCAGGTGCTTCTGGAAGCAAGCAACACAATTGCCTGGCTCTCCATTTGTGTCCTCCACAGAGCTGCAGGCACAGTGCTGAGCAAACACAACGGAGCCTGGAGCCTGTAAGTTCTTGAAGCTTACGGTATAGTGCAGGAGAAAGGCACAACAGAGATAAATCACTGTACCATTTCAGGTGCTACAGAGGCAATGAAGACAAATGACAGTAGAGAGCAATCATATGCAGTGGGCGGGTGACGTTGGACAAGAAACTTGAAGGAATTGAGGATGTCAGCCAGGAAGTGTGGTGGGCAGGGGCAGTGCTCCAGCAAGAGGGAATGGGAAGTATAAATTCCCCCCGGTGTGATCCAGGAATGCCAGGAGGAGGACAGTGTGACTGGGGCAGAGGGGAGAGTGGTGAAGATAGGGCCAGCAGTGTCGAGGTGGGGTATAGAGTGAGTGGAGTGCCTCCAGGTAGGCCTGGTAAGAACAGGGGATATGCCCATAGGGGTCACACACACGTAATGCCCAACAGAAGCTGGTCGCATTTTTCCAGGACCTGGGGCTTCAGCTCTGATTGTTTGGGTGGGCTCCAATTCCACCTTACAGCTGACAGGGGGATAACCAGCCCCCTCTCTGCTTGTTCTCTTCAATGCTGACAACTAGGGTGGTATTGGCTCCCAATTCTGAACTAGCCCACAGCCAGCGAGCCTGAGGGCGGAGACCTTCAAACTATATCCACAGCCAGGAAAAACCATTTGGGAAAAACTAGCTGTAGCACAATAACAAAATAATAATTTGTTGAAATGGGGAACGTATGAATCAGTCATTAATAAAGAGAGCAAAGGAATATTTTTACTTAGACTTCTGCTTTGGCCTACTGACTCTCAAATTTTAAAGAGCATCAGAATCTTCTAGTAGTTTTGCTAAACACCAATTCTGATTTAGTAAGTCTGGGCTGGGCCCACAGTGTTGCATTTCAATCAAGTTTCCAGTGATGCCGATGCTGCTGGTTTGAGGTCACATTCTGAGAACTACTGAGTTAGATGATCCTGAAAAGGGATCATTAACAAATTAATTGTGGGTTTACTGTTTCCAGACCATCTTATCTGGATGTCATTTAATCTTCATGAATTCATACAAGGCCAGTATTATGATCAGCCTTGCTGAGATCCAGGATGCTATTTAAACATGATTGGAAGATACAAGACTTGAATTTGTCAGTTGGGTGCCCTTTCTGCAATTTCCAGCTGATTTCCATTTCTCATCCTATCCCTGAGGAGCAGGGAGGAGCCAAATTGGGAAACACAACTGAGAAGTAGCCAAGTTTTCTGGCTCCTTCTGACTCAGTTTTCTTTCACAAGATATTTTCTTTATTTGGTGTGAAGGGCTGTATTTTCTCAGAACATGAGACATCTGTGATACTGACAGGTCACAATATGGTGTGCTCCTGTGACAACAGGAGTGGCTTCTGGAGAATTCTGGCTAGAGTTACATGTGCTGCCGCTCCCTCCACACAGATGAGCTGATGACAAAGAACAGCTATAAACTCAACAACCTCCCTAATGTTCTTCCCAGCCCTTTCAGCCTACACAGGCCACTCCATCCCAACTGTGCAAGACCCTCAATGCCAAGGTCTGTTCTAGGGGGCAAGTCACAGCCTCCCAAAACATGCCCCCCCACACACACACATGCATACACATGCTCACACACCCACATGCATGCACACACATACATGCACATGCATGCATACACGGATACACATGCACACATACACACATACACACATGCACACATGCACATGCACACTCTGCCTCAGCTCTCTCATTTGAACCCAACCACAAAAGCTGGCTCAGCTTCAGGCCCAGATCTTTGAAACCTCTGTGGTCCTCCTGTTGATGGACAACAACTGCAACTTGGACCTGAATAGCATCATCATTGAAGTCAAAGCCCAGCATGAAGACATCACCAACAACAGCAGGGCCGAGGCTGAGTTTGGTACTAAAGTCAATATTAGACTTGCTGTTCCTAAACAGAAATGCCCAATGACAGAGGGGTGGGAGGAAAGCAGGTTCATGTGAGGGTGTGGGAAGGCAGCTCAGCCCAATATGTTTGGGAGAAGTGCACCATGAAAAGCCTATTTTAATTCTCCTGCGTTAAGAACTGCCCTGTGAGATTCCTGCAAAATAATCCTCCAGGCTCAGGACTGTTTCTCTTCTCTTGTGCTAGCCACATCTCTCTTCTGGAAAGTTTTCCTTCCTTTTAACCTTGCCTTTTTCACCTTTCACCTTCACTTCTTTTTCTCCTCACCTTTCCCCACTGCCGCCCCCCACACCTCCTCTCTCTCAATCCCGTTTTCCTCCTTCTGTCCTGTATTTTTCACCCTTCTTCCTCTCCCACTCTTTCCGTTTGACAATCTATTAATATTGCCTGCTCTTTCTCTTCCAACCTCCCTTTTTCTATCTTCCTGTCTCTGAACATCTCTGTTCCATGTCTTCAGCCGTGGCTGACACTGAAGCTCCTTAAGCCAGGACACCACATTCCCTGCCCCACAGCAGAGGCCCAGGATAGTACACTCAGAGGAAAGGTGGCTCTTTCTTTGGTGTTTTTCCTCACTCTGAGGGGACACATTGCTGAGCCCCAGAAGGACACAGGAGGAGGTGGCTTGGAAATGGGGATGGGATAGGCATGGGGTTCTTCTCTGAGGCCTTCACAGGGTGGTTCCTGTATTTAATTTGAAAAGTTATCAACCCCCACCAACACCTGCCGAAACACATTCCAAAGGCCGGTAGAGATTGTCTACTGCACTGCCAAAGTGAAGACGGAGTTCACTGCTTCCGAAGAAAATCACACCCTTCTCAACTGCCTGTTCCCTTATGCCCCCTTGTTCCTGAACCCACTTTCATAAAATGCCACCAAGCTCTCTAGGTCTTGACTGAGTCCTGTCCTAGCTCACACTCAGAGAGCAACCCTGGACTTGGGGGGCTCAGGGAACAGTTGCCTTCCACCCACAATGAATCCAAGGAACCACCCTGGCCACTGCTCCTGAGCTCTGGTCCTGGGCTCCAGGAACCCAGCATGCGCACTGAAGCCCTCCTCTGGCCTGGACATAGTGGGGAGACTCTGCTGTGTCCACTGCTGCAGTGACCCCTGCCCTTCGGTGCTGCCCACTGTCTCCCTCACCCACCCTAGTGGGAATCTGCTCTCTGGTGGGGCCTCTGAGTGTCTCCATCAAGATTCACACCATCCTGGGCCCTCTCTGTGGACTCAGTCCAGGGCAGAGTGTGATCTTCTTCCCCTGACACCCTGCAATTGAACCCTCTCACCCAACCCTCTGCCTCCCATCGTGGCCTGTGGTCTCGCCTTGCACCCCTCCCCTCTCCACTACTCTGGGGCCCTCAGTCAGGACTATGAAAAAGGGGACAGGGAGTGTGAAATGTCCCAGTGAGACTGAGAATTTCTGAGGCTCAAGAAACCTTTGAGTCCCAGTGTCCTAATCCACAGGTTGGAAAGTTGAGGGAGAGGGACGACAGAATGTGTTATGGGCAGCAGATTCCCAATTCCTCACTAGGACTTCCCTGCTCTGGAGCAGCATGGCAGGGTGACGTCAGAAGGAACAGGATGGACTCCCAGCTGATCAGCCACAAGCTGTGTGACTTGGGGATGCTGCTCTTAACTGCTCTACTCCCCATTTTCCTGTCTGTGGCTTAGTAATTACCTCATGGTGTGGTCAGGGAATTAAATGAGACCATGGATGTAAAGAGTACGGAGTGGTCCCAGCACATGGTAAATGCCCAATAAATGTTTATTGTTGTTATTATTATTATTATTGGCTTGATTTTGGCCTGGTAAGGAGTCTCAGTGTGGAAGGGAAAGGCCAGTTGGCCATGGCAAAAGTTTCACTGATGAAATTGATGGAAAGGAGGAGGAAAGAAAGTGAGGCGGGGACTTCAGACATCTCCAAAGATCTGTGTCTGTGACCTGCTGCTGGAAAGAAAGCCTGAATCCCACATCCACCTGAAAATTCCCAAAGGCAACAACTCTCCCCAGAGACATTCTCAGGCCAAAGCTGGCTCTGTTGACCTCAGGGGCACTTAGGCTGGGTTGGGCAGAGGGGGAAAGGAACAGCCACATGGAAGCTGAGACCTGATGCTGAAATCATGCTTTTTGGGGACCCCAGAAGCGCTGGGGAGAGCATCCCTTCCTCTGCCCTTCTCAAGCACCAGGCCTTTCCTCTCGAGTTCCCTACAGCCTTTGTGGACTGATGGGCCCTGTAGAGAAGCATCTACGCCTGGAACCTGTCTACCTTCAAGACCCCCATGGGACAGTGGGTCACTGAGCTACAGCTCAGGAGGGTTAAAGTCTGGCCTGTTGTAGGGAGGCTTCTCCCACCTCAAAAGCCTTCCTCCTGGGAACTTCCTGACTCACCTAGGAGCCCACAGAGGGCACTTGGGTTGAGAGGATCTGCAAAAAAGACTAGAAGCAGCCTTGGGGACATAGCCAGAGCATCCTCAAGTGTATGGGACTTGCCCTGTAATCCCACGGAAGCCAGGGTGTATAATTCAAGGCACACCTCCCTCCTATGAAATGACATAGTCCCAACTCTCTCTTCCCTTGAGGCTGAGCCACTGGATACATGGAACATATCTGTCTGGTTGGCCCCTTTCATCACCCCCACAATCAAGGAAGGAGGACAAATAGGATTTTTATAGGGCCCACCAGCACTGACCATTGGCCCCTTCTCTTTGCTCTTCGCTACCCTAATTATCCACCTTACTACTTAGCGCTGCCAATATCCCAAGCTCATAAACCTAGTTTAATGGTGATTTGGGGTTTGGCCCAGTTCAGCCCTCCATCCCCCTACCAGATAAAAGGGGGGAAGCTGAGCCATGACTTGATCATCCTGCCCCCTGTTCTTTCCTCCAGGGCCCCGTTTCTCTGCCTCTCTCTCCTGCCATGTCGTACCACTCCTTCCAGCCAGGCTCCAGGTGTGGCGGTCAGAGTTTCAGCTCATACTCAGCTGTCATGCCCCGGATGGTCACTCACTATGCAGTGAGCAAGGGGCCATGCCGGCCCGGGGGTGGTGGGGGCCTCCGAGCTCTGGGCTGCCTCGGCTCACGGAGCCTGTGCAATGTGGGCTTTGGGAGGCCCCGGGTAGCCTCCAGGTGTGGAGGTACCCTGCCTGGCTTCGGGTACCGACTGGGGGCCACCTGTGGGCCTTCTGCCTGCATCACCCCTGTCACCATCAATGAGAGCCTGCTGGTCCCACTGGCGCTGGACATCGACCCGACCGTGCAGAGGGTAAAGAGGGATGAGAAGGAGCAGATCAAGTGCCTCAATAACCGCTTCGCAACTTTCATCAACAAGGTAAGGGGGCAGTAGCCCAGGGCCATGGGATGACCCACTGCAGATCTGGGGTCTGGTCTCGTTCTGATCCAAGGGAACCAGGAGGAGACTGACATTGAGGAAGCCTCATTTTGTCCAGTGGCCTCTCTCACATTCCATGACCACCAACCTTTGAAAGCCAGTTAGATCAGACTCCACACTAAACATTTCTGCTTCCTTGTCTTTTTAAAAATGTATTATCTTTCCCTGAATATTATCTGACAAAATCACCATTCACCAAGGTTGCCTGAGGTCAGACTGTAAGAGGAACTTCCAAAGCAATACTGAAAGGAATGACCAGAGAGGCAGAGAAATGAATGCCCTTCCTGATGAGGCTTTAACAGTAGAACTGCCTTCTGTGTGCCTGAGCTGGGTCACAACCCCTGAGCCCGAAGGTAAGGATGGGCACTGTGACCCCAGAATTTCCCATCAATTTAGGCCTGGGATGAGAGGAAAGCGAACAGTCAGAGCTAGAGGCACAAGGTGACGGTCACGAAAGTCTGACATCTGTCAACCCCAGAGCCACTGAAAGGCTGCTAGGAAGGCGTGCCTTCAGAAGGTGCTGAACTGGCCTGCCATCCCTCAGCAGCCCCTGGGCCCATCCCACTCCCCAGGGAGGCTCCTGGCATCAGGATTCATTCCACAGTTTGAGCTCGTGTTTCTGGTGACCCCAAGGTTTAGGGGCAAGAGTCCTGGGCCAGAGATCAGGAGCCCTGGCCACTGGCGTTGACTCTCCTCCTATACCTGGAATCCCCGTGCAAGCCATTCACCTCTTGGCTTCTGGACGATGCTGCCCAGTGAGGAAGGGGAGGAGTGACGGTGGGAGATTAGGGGAGGTAATATATGCCAAAGTGCTTCACAGAGGAACTTGTTTAGTCAAACTTACAGTTTTATTTCTAAAGCTTATTAAGTTCTGGCTATAAACTTATTCCAACAAATGGGCCCTGATTAGCAAAAACATCACACCACCTTCTGTTAGGCTAGGAGCCTCCTGTTGATGTAGCCACTGACCAGAAGTAAGGCAATGCTACTTCTGCAGTTTTCTTGACAGACAATGCACAATATAGAAAATTCCAGAGCAAGGACGTTCCCTTTGTCAATGTCCAGCCGGGTGGCCATGGTCAACTTACTCAACTCCTAATCTCAGTTTTCACCTCACGAAACGGGAGGAGGTGGCCAGCAGCTATCCACGTTACCGTGACCTGGACTTTTTTTCAGATACAGCCATGTAGGGTGCAGCACAGTAAGTGAAAAGAGCTTAGAGTTCCTTCATCTGACTTTTCCACTGAGTGTCCCTAGGCCGTCATAAAGGAAAGCCTTGACCCCCAATCTTCACATCCTCTGACATTAGTGTGAAGTTAACAGAGTCCCTTCCCATACACTGTTCCAAGTAGGAGCTTTGGGAAGCAAAGCAAGGCTTGAAGGGACAGGATGTCTTGATCAAGGTCATGAGGATAGAGACAGGCAGGCAGGCAGTGCTGAAACAGGGATTGCCCAGGCCTCTTGGAGAAGTGCTGTCCACTACAACACACAACCTCTGAGTGGAAGGCAGGGGTCCACTAGGCTCCCCCAGGCAGGGGAGACACAGAGAAACATGCCCTCAGATGCCAGTCTATGCAGAGACCCTGATTTTTGCAAATCTAGTGCACTGGTAGCCATGTGTTGGGAGAGAGGGCACAAACTCATTCCATTGCCCTCTCTAAGCCATAGTCCCCAGGATCTCTGCTGCCTGTTGACATTCCACTCTTGGCTGCAGGTCCGTTACCTGGAGCAGAAGAACAAGCTGCTGGAGACCAAGTGGAACTTCATGCAGCAGCAGAGGTGCTGCCAGACCAACATCGAGCCCATCTTCGAGGGCTATATCAGCGCCCTTCGGCGGCAGCTGGATTGTGTGTCTGGGGACCGCGTGAGGCTAGAGTCAGAGCTCTGCAGCCTCCAGGATGCACTGGAGGGCTACAAGAAAAAGTGAGTCAGTGCTGCTTTCACCCTACTGGGGGACCTGGGGCAAGAGACAGAAACAGTCCGGGCCGGTTCCATTTATAAAATGGGGAGCCTAAACTTAGTTCATTGGGTGGCGCAACAGTTAGGTGGGATCCTGTCAGCAGGGCACCCCACTTGGCACACGGTGGGAGCTCTGAGACTGTGTATTGCCATCTCTCTCCCCACTACTCCACCTAAATAAGGCCCTCAGGAACTGTCTCTCTCTCTCTCTCTGTAAAACAAGCTCTTTCATGTGTGGCTTCTGGAGTTCCAGATTTCGGCTGAAACCGCCTGTTCTGCCTTTGCAGATCCTGAACTACTTCCTGTTCCATAGACAGATCCCCAGTCCTCTTCCTTCCTGGCTTTTGTTCCTGCTGCTCCTCCTGCCTGGCACACCCCTTATAGCATCTCTCTGCACCATGTCCAAGCTACCACAGCCCACCTTTTCTCTCACCCCCAACTCTGGCTTCCTGCACAGCCCTTCTGCCCCTTCCCTGCATATCAGGCTATAGCTCCTTCTGCCTCACTTCCCAGTTCTTTGTGGTTCCTGTTTTCTCTTCTGCTACACTTGCTCCCCCTGAGGACGAGCTCCAGGTCTGATTCACAACTTGGAGTAGGTGGTTGATAAGCATATGGTAATTAAGTGCTTGCAAGAGGCTGAGGCCCAGATAAATTGTCTCGCCAGGTCCTGGGCCCAGTGCCCCATGGGAATCCAGTGCCCCATGAGAATCCAGTGCCCCGTGACAGTCCAGTGTCCTATGGGAGTGCATGTTAGAGGCAGGCGAGTTGAAACAGATGTCTTTTTATTGAGGAGAAACACGGCAAATATACTGAGAGCAACAGATCATAAGGGTTTGGGTCAGTGGAGTGGAACCACATTGGGGACACTCACTGCAGGTGTCAACCACATGCCTACTCAATGCCAGACAGACACTGTGCTAGAAAGTGTGGGTGCTATGGAAAAAAAAGGCTAGCTCTTTCCCAGTGCAGTGTGCACAGACCACCTGCACCTACACACAAACAGAGAAGAAGGGGGAGAAATCCCAAGAAAGGGAGAAAACAGGAGTCCAGGAAGCCTTCCTGGAGGAGGTGGCCTTTACTCTGGCCCTTGGAGGATAATGGCTCATTCCAATGGCATTATCCTCCATTTTGGAAATGGGGAAAGGACAAGAATGGGTGATAAGGAAGAGGCAGGGCGTGCCAAGTGAAGGGGGCAACTCTAGCAGACTGTGACAGGTGAGATGCAGTGAGGCTGTGGGAGGGGTGGAGGCCAGCCTCTCAGTAGAAGCAATGCCTTTCTTGAGGAGTGAGTAGCAAGGTGAAATTAAGAGACAGGATTTGCAGCTCAAGATGAGAACTTTGGCTTTTAAACATGAGACAATCAGAGAAGGATGAGATCAAACTGGTATTTTAAGAATAATAGCAAACACTTTCACAGTACAGAACCTGTGCCAGGCACTGTCCCAGTGCTCTTCAGGTATTAATGCATATGACATGTTAGCCCACAACAGCCCTGTGAGGCAGGACATAGTGTTATCTATGGATGATGAAGCTGTGCACGATGAGGCAGAAAGGCCAAGTCACTTACCCAACTTGCCTACAGCTTGCATAGGACAGAGCCAGGATTCAAACCCAGGGCACTAGGTCCAGGGCCAGTGCTGCAGCAGTTCTGCTGGGAAAAAAAGAGAGATGGGCATGATGAAGCAGAGCAGCTTTTAATGGATTGATGCTGCTCATCAAACTGAACCCCCTGACTAATTCCCTCTGCCTTAGGAGAATGGTGAGTGGGCTGGGGAGCCCCAGGGAGCTTGAGGAAATAGCCTGGCTGTCTCTGTGGGTCTGGTAAAATGGATAATTGCTACCTCTGCAAATGGACCATAGGTAGAGGCCAGGCTCTGAACCCTCCCAACAAGGAGGATGCACGGGTCAGCCGGGAATTCCAGTGACTCAGAAAAAACAGCCAGGCCAGCAGCACAGCCTTCTTCCACCTTCCCAGGGGAGGCCACTAGGTGAAGCGAACCTCCTTGGCAGCAAGATAGAATGAAGGTAGCCTTAAGGAGGACTTCCCAGAGGAGGACTCATCGTGGGAACAGGCTCCTGAGGAATGGGGAGAAGAGTAAGCTTGAAAAGTGGCTACTCACCCATCTCAAGTGGGTGGAGGAGCTAGAGGTGCCAAGACAGGGCTGGACCTGGGCACTCCCCAGGGCATTCAGTAAGTGACAGGCAGAGTCACCCTCAAAGGCCTGATGCCAAGATCTCTTCGAAAATCCACAAGCCCGACTAAAGCATTTTTTTCCTGCCCTTTCCATCAGATATGAAGAAGAGCTCTCCCTGCGTCCCTGTGTCGAGAATGAGTTTGTTGCCTTGAAGAAGGTGAGGAGGATGCTCAGACAGGCAGAGCCCCTGAGCTGGACTGCCTTGCCCCAGGCCACCTAGCCCTGAACTGAGTCCAAACGCATCTGCAGCCCACCCACCCTGAAAAAGGGTTTCTCGCCCCTTGGACTCCTGTGCCAGCCCCACTAACCCTGAGAATGAAGAAGGCCAGCCTCCTCTCCCCCGACCTTGTCCCCTTGCAAAAGGCCAGCCATTGGCCTGGCCTCCACTTCCCGACTCATGCAGGCCCAAGCTGGGTTAAAGTCATGTCTACCCCTGCCCGAGCAGCTGGAGATGGGACAGACACCAATGCCAAATCAAAACAAAATCTCAAAAGCTGTGCTGCAAGCCCCCAAATAAGACAACAGTCGCAATGTTTCCTCAGACAGATAGCCAGGTATTTCCAGGCCCAGACTCTGCAAAGCAGGCTCTGAGAGGCTGTTGCCAAGGCTCATTTAAACCCCACCCCCTTCAGGTTCTTTCCCATCAGGAAGCCAGGCCTGGGGTCCCGGGACTAGGGACCCCTCTTTCTCATCTTGGCTCCATCACCCCTTTACTGCCCGTGGGGGGTCTGTGAGGAAAGGTGAGCCCCGCACCTTCCCCCTGCCACCAGCTTGCCTGTGAGGTGGCCCAGCCAGGTCACATTCTGTCCCTGCTCTGCTGCAGGATGTGGACACAGCCTTCCTGATGAAGGCTGACCTGGAGACCAACGCAGAGGCACTCGTGCAGGAGATCGACTTCCTGAAAGGCCTGTATGAGGAGGTACCCACAGCCCTGCCCTTGGTTAGTTTGGGCTGGAGCCAAGGGAGCGAGAGGGCAGCAGAGTGGCCGTCCGGTGGGTACATTTCAGGGCAAGCATGAGAAGAGGTCCACACTGGAGAGACGGTTCTCAGGCAGTGAGAATCACAGAAGTTGGATCATCCAGGCCGTGGCTCACAGGCCCCTCTGGGAAAGTCTCCACCAAGCTCTGGGCAACCAGAGGGTGGGGACAAGGAGTCAGTTGGTGACTGAAGCCCAGAACAGCCAGAGCAGAGTTCTATGCACTCTGCTCTGGGAAGGTCAGAACTGGTTCTCCCCTTCTTCTGCCCCTGGAAGCTCAGAGAGCTCACTCCTTCGCACCTGGGCCTTCTCCCTAGGAGATCTGCCTGCTCCAGTCTCAGATCTCTGAGACCTCGGTCATTGTGAAGATGGACAACAGCCGGGAGCTGGACGTGGATGGCATCGTTGCTGAGATCAAGGCACAGTATGACGACGTTGCCAGCCGCAGCAAAGCCGAAGCAGAGGCCTGGTACCAGTGCCGGGTGAGGCCCAGGGGTTGGGGGCAGGGAGACTGGAGAGGTGACAAAGAGACAGGAGAGGGGAGGACCCCCAGACTCCTTCCCTGAAGAAGTGGGTGAGGAGTTAATAAGAGCCACGCCATGCCACAGACACAGGGAATCCCATAAAGCCCAGCTGCTTTGTTTCTGCCAGGCCCCAGGCCACATCCCTGCAGAGCACATGGGGGGACCCCTCCTTCCCCGGACAACCTAGGCCTGTCATCAGGGTGCCAGGGCGCCTGGCTGTTTGTACCTGAAGACTCACCGGAAGTGCCCCTGTAGGCAGCATTCAATAAATACTAATTGGTGGTGATGGCAAAGAGGGCTCTAAGCTTCGAGGTGTGGGAGGAGGCTGGTGGCATGGGGTGGCTACTAATGGTAGAGCAGAAACAGTGATTAAGATGGCCTCAGACTTAATAACTAGGGGCTTGCTTGGAGGGCAGGGGGGCCCTAAGGGTAATTAGATTTAACAAATATCATCAGCTCAGCCTCTCTTGCCCTGCCTATGAAAGGCACCAAGCATGCATGCACTCATTGGCCCACTCATTCAACACTGTGTATTCAGCATCCATCACGTGCCAAGCACAGTTCTAGAAGCTGGAGACACAGCAGGGAACAGAATAGACACTAGTCCTTGCCTTCATGTCGCTTTCATTCCCGAGACAAGTTGGGGGCCAGGGTGGGGTTGAAGGGGCAGGGGGATGGATGATAAACAAGGCACATAAGTGCAGTGGATGTTTGTTAGATGGTGGTACCAAGTGCTAGGAAGAAAATAAACCAGGGGAAGGGTAGGGAGGGTGGCCAGCAAAGATGCGCTTCCCAAACCAAAACACCAGCTAGCAGGAAGTGATTGCAAAGGTGGAGCAGCAGGTAAAGGGAGTTTGATGACAGAGGGAACAAATTGTGTCTGCAAAGGCAAAGATGTTGTCATTTGATCCAATCTTGAAGGACAAATAAGATTCAATGGGCAGATGGGGGAAGGGTGTGCCAGGCTGAGCAGCGGGTGCTAGGACACAGTAGCAGAAAGCGAGGGGCCTGGAGTGCCAAGTGCTGTGGAGATCGGGCTGGAGCGGTAACTTGAGGCCAGGTCACAGTACACCTGCAGGGCTGTGCTACGTCATTTGGCTTTGTTTTGAAGGCAGCGGGTGCCACTACCCGGGGAGTGCCCAAAGTGATGCTCTACCTATTTTCTGGAGCTCCATGGTGGTTGGAAGTGTGAAACCTTGACCTGGAGTCAGCTCCTGGTGAACCCGTCTGCGGCCCACCCACGGCCAGGTTTCACTCTGGCTGGCCTGTCCTCTGGTTGCCCCTGGCAACCTCCATCAGCTAGGTTGGGTTCAGGATTATAACCACTTCATCTTCCCATCCTGCTAAGTCAGAATCGTAGAGACAATTCTATTAGTTAAGGATTGCATTTGGCTACCAGGATCAGAAATTCTTAAAAAAAAAAAAAAGTAGTTAAAATTGAATTTTTACTTTTTTCTCAAGTAGCTTGAAGTACAAAATAGACTGCTCAGGATGACACAGAGGTTCTGTGACACCATCAGGGACCCAGGATCCTTCTAGCTCACCATTCTGCCATCTGTAATACATGCTTCACCCTCTTGGTTGCCTCATGTTCCAGGACAGCTGCAGCACCTCCAGTCTTACATGCTTACACCAGGCAGCAAGGAGAACAGAGGGGAAAAAAACAGCTGGGTCATTCCCTCCTTTAAAGAGCTTACCCAGAAGCCCTGCCCAGCCATGGCCATAGATCTCATTGATAGGAAAGCTGAGAAATATTCTCTTATCTGGGCTCATTGTTACCCTAAATAAAAGCAGGGTTCTGTCTGGTTCTGGGTTTTTGTTGTTGTTGTTGTTTGTTTTTTGTTTGTTGTTGTTGTTTGTTTTTTGAGATGGAGTCTTGCTCTATTGCCCAGGCTGGAGTGCGGTGAGTGGTGCAATCTTGCACCACTGCAACCTCTGCCTCCCAGGTTCAAGTGATCCTCCTGCCTCAGCCTCCCAAGTAGCTGGGATTACAAGCATGCACCACCATGCCCAACTAATTTGTGTATTTTTAGTAGCGAAGGAGTTTCACCATGTTGGCCAGGTTGGCCAGGCTGGTCTTGAACTCTTGACCTCAAATGATCTGCCTGCCTTGGCCTCCCAAAATGCTGGCATTACAGGCGCCAGTCACTGTGCCCAGCCAGGGGTTCTGTTTTAAGAAGAGAAGAATGGATATTTATTGGGCAACTGCAGACTCTCCTACTGTAACCAAATAACAAAAGAGCCAATGAGTGTGATTGTGTGCTTATCTCTCGTTTTGCATTTTCTATATAATACGCTCCCACCCACTATTAGAAAAATCTAAAATCAGCTAATTTTTTAAAACTTACAAATGTAATCTGTACACACTATTCAGAAATTGGATTCAGAGTGCAAAGGTTTTTATTAAAAAGTGTTACCTCAAGGTAGGACATAAATTGCATTTTTTTTTATTGTTTTTAGGGAAAACATACAAATGTTTTCATCCTGATGGGCAGACCCATCCCAATGGGCAGTCCTTGGTCTGTTAGGCAACCCAGGCGGAGCACAGAAACCCCTTCCAAGGTCCAGAGGCATATCTAAAAGGGAGGGAGCCCTCGGGAGAACTTGGACTCTGGGACAGAGAAAAGGACCAGACACAGAACAGCTAAACAGAGGAGGGGATCTCGGAGGTTGGAGAATAATCTAACAAGCCTGGAACTGGGGATGGGGTGAGACGGGAATCAGGAGCAGCCCACATAAAGGACCCCAAAATTGCCAAGAAGTGGAAGAAGGTAAAGGAGCAGAACCAGTATGAGAACCAGAGAGCACCTGAACTAGGAAGTCCTGGGAGAAAAGACTGGGAACAGTGAGAAAGGAGGCTAGGAGACGCCGCCTTGCCGTGCCGGCGGCTCTGACTTCTCTGTCCTGGCAGTATGAGGAGCTAAGAGTCACAGCTGGAAACCACTGCGATAACCTCCGCAACCGTAAGAACGAGATCCTGGACATGAACAAGCTGATCCAGCGGCTGCAGCAGGAAATCGAGAATGTCAAAGCCCAGGTGAGGCCGGGGAGGACCTCCTCGCTGCGAGAGGCATCTTAGGCTGACTGCCAGTCTGTGCTGTGCAGGCGGGTTCAGGCCCTGCTGTGAGTGCTGTTGAAGAGCGAATAAACTTGTGCTGCCTTGCTCAAGCAGAAGCAAGCCCTTTCTACAAAAGGGCTGACCCACAGCAGGATGAGCAGCCACAGGAAATAGTCAGGTCCCCAACAGAAATGAGGTGACCAACATCAAAGATGAAAAGCAAGGATGGTTCACTAGGTGCAAGGATAGAAAAGATGTTCTCCATGGTCCCTTCAGACCCAAAGACTGTGATTCTGTGATCCTGAAATTCAAGGTGACTCTGAATTGTTCATAAAATCGGACCCACTCCATTCTCCTGGGCTAGGGAAGACCAGCTAGGCATTTAAAACCTATTAGCCCCACAGAAATTCTCAGCATACTTAAGAGGAAAATCCCAGCTCTCTTGGAGGTATTTTAGACAGAAAACCCATCCCAGTTCCCTGGAGGAACCAGATGTTGCAATCCTAGGATGAAGCTTGCAGCAAATGTGAGCCTGGCACATAGCCACCCCCATGTTCTCTCTGCTCTTCTGCAAGTCTGGCTTGGGGCTCCAGGGCCCCCAGTGATGCTTTTCTGTGCCCCTCCCACAGCGCTGCAAACTTGAGGGTGCCATAACCGAGGCAGAGCAGCAGGGCGAGGCAGCTCTCAACGATGCCAAGTGCAAGCTGGCAGGACTGGAGGAGGCTCTGCAGAAGGCCAAGCAGGACATGGCCTGCCTGCTCAAGGAGTACCAGGAGGTGATGAACTCCAAGCTGGGCCTGGACATCGAGATCGCCACCTACAGGCGCCTGCTGGAGGGCGAGGAGCACAGGTGAGCTCCTCTAGGGGGAGGGGGGTCAAAGATGGGCACCAGGTGTGACCATCACCCAGCCCTCTGGCAGCGGCTGCTAGTATCTCTCACCCCTGTCCCCCACCCCAGTCACTGAAAACCCACAGCAGCATCAGCAGCATATGGCCCACAGTAAGGGCAGGAGCAGGGAGATGCTGCATTTACCTGCATCTGTTTGATGTAGTTACCTGTCTTCTTTTTTTTCACATCCCCAGGCTGTGCGAAGGCATCGGGCCCGTGAATATCTGTAAGTAGATGAGCTGTGCCCCACTGGCTCTGGGGTCTTGGGGATTGATCACTCCAATACAGGCAGTCCACACCACCCCTTCCCAGACCTCCGATGCCTCCCCTACCCCAAAGGAAGAGCTCTGTCTGCCGTGAGCTCCCAGGCTGATGGAAAGGGCCATCCAAATATTTTGGGAGTCAGACTAGGAGCAGATTTGCAACAGCATAGTCCAAGTGCTTGGGGGCCCAGAAGCCACAAAGAACCACCCTGACAAGAGGATGCTCTTCTAGAAGAAGAGGATTTGAAGCAAGCTCGGGAAGGAGGGACCAGTAGAAACTGAGAAAGAGTGAAGCTGAATCCGGCCTGGCCTCACCCAGGCTCTAGGGAAAAGAGAGAGGTGCATGGGCACCTTGCAAATACTTTGTGTGACTAGGGTGGGAGACACAGAAGCTGGAGGCTGGAATGGGGTGTCCGTAGGGGTGAGTGGCAGCAGGTGGGAAGAACGGCCTGGCTGAGGGGTTTCAGGGCAGTACACTGAGAGCCACACCGTGTGGGACCCTGAGCACCCCTTCCTGTTCCCACAGCGGTGAGCAGCTCCAAAGGCGCCATCCTGTACGAGCCATGTGGGGTCAGCACGCCTGTCTTCAGCACCGGCGTCCTCAGGAGCAGTGGGGGCTGCAGCATCGTCGGCACTGGTGAACCATATGTCCCCTGCGAGCCCCAGGGGCTACTGAGCTGTGGGAGCGGGCGTAACTCCAGCACAAAACTAGGGGCTGGGGGTAGCTCCTCCAGTCACAAGTGTTAGCACAATCCCAGACATCCAGGAGACAGGGCCCCAGCCCCACGGCCCTGGATGTCACACTCCCACCAGGGCTAAAGACAAGGATGTTCCAAAACCCCACCTCCCTGTATTGACTCCACATTCCCCTCCAGTGTTCCCTCCTTGGGAACTGAGCTGCCCCTCAGACCCCTCCTTTGCCTCATGAGTCACCTTCCACTCAGCTGTGTGCAGACCCTCAGCTAGGCCGGGACGGTGGGGATGGACAGCAGAGAAAGAGAATGCGTTGCTCCTAACCCCAGAATGGCAATAACCCCCAGAAGGTCAAATGGACACACCACAGTTCTGCTCTGTGGATCATCCCATGGAAGTTTCCTCACAAAGCCAGCTCCTCTCCCACCACAGGCTCCACACTGCCCTTACTTCAGGCTTTCATGCCCCTAAGAAGAGTGAATTTCCTTTAACACCACCTGAAACATGCACCACTGCAAATATCAAAAGGAGACACCCCCAAATCTCACTCTGAATTCCAAAGTCAAGAGCCACGATTTCAGGATCTGTCAGGACCTGCCAATGTCCTCTCAGCACAGAGAATCAAACGGTGGCCTTTGGGCAGTAGATTTACTGTCCCAGGTATGTTGAACTCAAACTATGAGAAAAAATCTTTCTCCTGAGCTCACATTGGCAGGTGATGTCAGGCAAATGCCTAGAACAAAGGGCAAAGGGATATGGAATGTTCACTGGACAGATGGAAAACCAAAAACAGATATCATTTAGTCAATAGAATCAGTCCCGCCTCCACCCAACCCCTTCTGTACATAGTCTCCCCTTCCTGTTCCCCCTCCCTTTAGCTCCTCTTGCTTTGGATCTGATATGACAGTGATGTGTGGCTGCCCCAGCTGACTTGGAGGCCCTGGGCTCAGGAGCTCATAGACAGAGGAGTGGGTGGGCTGACTCCACCTCCCAGAAGTCCCTCTTACCAAGCCCTGTCCCACTGGGGCTCCAGGGCCTCTGTCCTGAGCGTCTGGGCTTCTGTTCAAAATAAACCTACTCTGTTCATGGATTATAGAAATCAGGACTATTTACTCTGCTCTGTGGAAAGTGTGATAAGGCTGAGGGGGAACTGGTGAGCAGCTTTTGGGGACTGGAGGTTCGGGAACAGAAATGAAGAATATTACACAAACAGAAACACTACATGTAAATAATTTGCAAATGGCCTGTGGAAGAAATAGGGCTCCATACAAATCACACTCAAAACCTGCACATCACACCCCAGTGGTTCGCAAGTCACTTGCCATGTTAAAAACCACGAGCCCATTGCACACAGGCCTCCTCACTCCATGGTGCCCTATACACACCCTAGAGAAAATCCATGGGGTCCTCTATCATGTCTAGACTTAGCAGCCCCCAAGCCCTGAGTTCTGTCCCTATCCAGAACCATTCTCAGTGCCTGGACACTCCCAGCTCCAGGAAAGCAGTGAAGATGGTGGCCACCCACGGTTTGAGGAGGACCAGGACACTCTAGTCTCCTCTCCCCATTTAGAGAGCCCAAGACCTGGAGATTTGACAGCAGCGTTTCCACCCTCTGCGAGGCCTCAGTCCCCTTTTCTTTGCCTCACTGACCTCCTGAAACAGCCACTCCTGGAGGGGCACTTTCCCCCTTATGACTTCCCTCTCCTGAGAGTTGGAGTGACTCCCCACTCTCCCCAAAGAGCACCCATGCTGCGCCAAGCCTGCATTAGAGACTGATGATGCAGAAATGACTAAGACGCCCTCTTAACCCTGGAAGGACGCTCAACCTCCGGGAAGGAGGATTCATAAATAATGAGTGCCAAACAGCATGGGAGCCCCAAGAAACAGCTCACGACTGCCTGGCAAGGGTCAGAGACAGGAACACAAGGAATACTGTATGGACAGGGACTGAAGGGAAGTCTAGAGTCAGATCTGTGGGCAAGCACAGTCAACAGAACCCATTCCTTCACATTCTCATTGGCTCAGTCTGCATCTCTCAAGCACCTGCTATGGGGCTGGCTACCCTGGGCCTGGAGACACAGTGGGGAATGAGACAGCCCTGGTCACGGCCAGTTTACCCCATAAGCGCAGTAGACATTGTACGTGGGGCCGATGGTAGAGAATGTAAGATGGGGCAGCCACTGTGGAAGACAGCCTGGCAGTTCCTGAGCATGGTCCCCACGGAGGTACCAGGTGAGTCAGCACTGTCACTCATAGGCATACACCCAAGAAAGACAGAAACCTATGTCCATGCAAAAACATGCCCGTGAAAATTTATCACAACATTATTCTTAATAACTAAAAGGTGGAAACAACACTGTGTAGACATGCCACAGTGTCTATCCAAAATATGGCACACCTACACGATGGAATCTTCTCTGCCATATAAAGGAGTCCTGTGCTGATACATGCTACAGCATGGATGAACCTTGGAAACATTATGCAAAGGGCAAGAAGCCAGCCACAAAAGGCCATCTATTTTACAATTCCATTCCTATGAATGTCCAGAATATGGGAATCCACAGAGAAAGCAGAGCTGTGGCTGCTTAGGGCTGGAAGGAGGAGAAGACAGGGCTTAGGGGAGTCATAGGAGCCACAGCTAAAGGTTTCTTCAGCCCAGTGTGGTGGCTGCACCTGCAGTCCCAGCTACTTGGGAGGCTGAAGCAGGAGGATCACTTGAGCCCAGGAGTTCAAGGCCACAGTGAGCTATAATCACACCACTGCACTCCAGCCTGGGTGACAGAGCAAGACTTTGTCTCTTAAAAAACATTTTTTTTTTTTTATAAAAAATAAAGGTTTCTTCTGAGGTGATGAAAATGTTCTAAGATTGGCTGTACTGATGGCTGCACATTCTAAAAGCCATTGACTCCTACATTTTAAATGAATGAATTATACAGTATAGGAATTATATCTCAATAAGGCTATTTTTTTAAATGGGGCCCTGGCCACACACCCCATGGCCTTACAGCCTACCAGGAAATACAGACCGGAGACGCAAAATTACAGCTGTGAGGACTGTTGTGATGGTGGCAAAGCAGAAGGCCATGGGGACAGAACTGAGGGTCCTGCCTTAGTCCTGAGGCTCCGGAAGCTTCCAGGAGGAGGGGCAGGCAAGCCTGAGCCCTGGAGGCCCACAGGACCGCCTGGGCAGGATGCTGGCAGCAGGCTCCAGGCTGGGGCATCACAGCTGCCAGCTGGGCATGCAGCACATGGCTGGGGCCTGTGAATGTGATTCCGGGGCCGCACATCCACATGCCGGGAAGGAGAGAAGGAAATGATGGATCTGAGAGCCTCGTTCCCACTTGAAGCCTCGTCACTCTGGCCCTGGCCCTGGAGCCAGCTCCACTCCCTGCTGAAGACTAACTCAGAGCACCCTAGAGCCACAGGGACACTCCGCCCTGTAGTCAGCAAACAGATTCCAAGGAGACTGGCCAGCCCATCTCACAGATAGCTGCCCGAGGCCCAGGACACAGCCCCCCTTTGTGTCGGGACTGAGATAAGAATGAAGGAGGAGAGGGAAGGAAGACTCCGTCCACTGCAGTGAGACAGGCTCAGGGCCTGGTGACCATCCCCTTGAGACTTTGGTTCCAGAATGCCTGGCCCCTGATAAGTGTCTGCTGGGCAGGGAGGCTGCCTGGAGCCATCCCATAAGCACTGCTCATCCCAGGAGTGTGCTCCCCCGCTCAGCCCTGGATGTGAGCACAGAGACCAGGGCATCCCCTCCAGGACACCCACCAGGGACTCCCCAGCATCGTGCAGCTGAGTCCCCATTCCCCCTTCCTCCCCAGGAGAGGAAACATTCAAAACAGGCGGGACAAAGGTGCCTCCTGGCGGTGGCTGGGACATCTGCATTCCATTCAACACAGCAAACACCTCCTTGAGTGTATTCTGGGGTCAGCCCTGCACTGGGTGCTGGGATACAGAAGGAACAGTCCCTGGCCTCCTGCCCTGGTGAGAAAGAGAACTGTCTGTATGAAGCCAGAGTTTCACTGCACTCGGCTTGGCCTGGAGTCTCCTAACCCCAGCCCCTCCAGAGTGTACCAGTGAGGATAGGATGGGGAACAGCCCAGAGAGGCCTCATGAGGTTGGGGGGACCTGGAGTGGAGCTCTGTGTTTCTGGGCCTGTCTCCACAGAAAGTCTCCCATTTCCTGGCCTTCTTCCTCCCGAAGCTCTCAAGTGCTCACCAGAGTTTCTCTCCCTCCCACACGGCCCCTCCTTGCTCCCCTGGCCCCTCCCTTGGGTGACTCTGCCCTTAAAGGCCCTTCCTCACACCAGTCACATCTGTGGTCCCAGGTCCACCCACGACTGCCACACTCCAGCCAGGGTCACCAAGTACCTAGAAAGAATCCTGGCAGGGGCTTGAATTGGGAAAATGGCTCTAGAAATGGCACCATGAGCAGAGGAGGGGCGCTTGGGGTCACTGAACCTGGAAGAGGCTGTCCTAGCCATCCTAGCACCTCAGTGCAATGCCAGGCACACATTAGCAACCAATAAAGGAGTGTTGAAGCAAACTGAACTAGACGTCTACCAGGAGCAACGTTTTCACTCTGGACAGGTGACAGCCTTGTGGGCAACGTGAGACATTGCATTAAACCTGAAAAAATCCTCCTTCCTGGAAGAAGTGTTAGGGGTGGGTAGAAAACAAGAAGGGGGTGCTTTATCTCCCCAGGGAAGGTGTGTTCATTCATCTGAGAGGGGAGAGAGGAGGAGGTACTGGCAAGGGTAGACCTAGCCTTTCACACACATCCCCCTGCCCCCCAACCCACCCCTGCTGGGGGACTCCGAAGCTTCCTTTCCCAGCAGGAGCAAGTCTCAGCATGAAAACCTCCCCAGCCAGTGCCTCTCTCCAGCACAAACTCGTCCCCAGGCAAAACAGAAGCCCTCTGAAGACTTCTCCGTATCTGGGCTTCTTCCTTTGTCATCCCCTTTCCCACATACACACCCAGCCACAGTGCAAACAGGGTTGCCAGAACCTGCATGGCCAACCAGGATGTCCCCCTCCCTTATGCAGCCCTTCCCCTCCCTTTCCTCTACTCAGCATTTCTGCCTCCTCCCTGCTCCACAGATAGCATCCTGATGACCCAGCAACCAGGCATAGTAACACAGCCACGGAGCCTGGGCTCAGCCTGCAGGTTCCTGGAGTCACACTCAGGCTGACTGACAACAGCAAGAAGAAACTGTTGCAGCAGCAAAACCTCCCGCCCAGAGTTGCCAGGGCAACTCCACCCCCTCTCCCCATCTGCCACCCCCTAAAAAATGACTGAGGGTTGTGTTATGCATCGTCTGGCGAAATAATGCTTCCAAACTGCAAATTGCTGATGGCTACAGCTCATCACAGAGCAAGGGCTATGCTTGACTGGTCCCAATTATAGTTAACCCCACCCCACCCAGCCTGATCAGGGTTGAGGGAAGCTGGGACATGGGACAGGAATGGCTAATGGGGTATGAATGTGTCTGCCACTGGAACGGGAAGGAGGCGGGTGTGGATGGGAACAGGGATGACAGTGTAGAAGTGAAGGGAGGATTGTGCAAAACAGAGAAGAAAAGGGAGGAAGGGAGGGAGGAAGAGCAAGGGAAAGGAATGGAGTACAGTAGCAGCCGCCAGGCACTGCACAGTCCACATCCCAGGCACTTCCTATTCAATCCTCATCATACTATGAAATAGGGAATATTCCATATTACACGTGAGGAAACTGAGGCTTAGAGGTTAAACAATTTCCCCAAGGTCTTTGGTATACCATAGGGGTGGAATGGACTACTAACATTATTTAGAATGGCCAATGTGTGCCAAAAATTGTTACTAAGCTGGTTGTATTTGGTTTTAAAGTTCTGTGCAGATAAGTTCCTCTAGTGCCTGCACCTGCAGCAGAACCTGGCCACCACCCTGCCCTTGGTATAACACTACTCAAGATCATACTGCTAGTTGGTGACAAATCTGAGTTTCACCCGGGTCCATCTGACTCTAAAATCGATATCATCTTCTGGGTCCCCAACAGGGTTCTCTAGGCAGGCCATCCCTGCCACTCCCTTCCCCTTTCACCTCCACCAGGCAGCCTCTGGTCCCCCTGCTCCAATCTCCTGGAACCCCTTGCCTGGCCTCAGAAGAGTGGGATGCCCTTTCGTTCAAGCAGCCTGGCTCAAACCCCAAGAGGATGGAGCTGGGGAACAAACCAGATTGGTTCTGTGAGCTCTTGAGTTTCTGCACCACCGTCCCCTTCTGGGCCATTCCTGTCCATTTGGGAACCTGGAGTCTCTTTTTCCTGAAATATCTGCAAAACCAAATGTCCAAATTCCTGTTCTTCATACTCCCTGTTACTTTCTCCTCCTGCTTTTAATCTTTCCAGCCTCTTCCATTCACTCAACGAAACTATACAGAATGCCCATCATGTGCCCCACTCTGAGCCCTGGGGACCCCTAACAGAGCAAAATGCACAGTGGTGTCTGCCTCCTAAAGCTTTGCTTCAGCCAGGGCAAGTCAACGACAACAGGCAAATCCACCCAAGGAGAGGACCTCAGATGGCTGTAAATGCTAAGGAGACAAGGAAGTGGGGCAGGCGTACAGGGAGGACAGGGAGTTTCCAATAGAAGCTGAGAGGATGACATATGAACAAAGCCCTGGAAGAGTCAAGGGATCCAACCATGCAGCTATTTGAGGGAAAAGGTTCTCAACAGAGAAAACAGCAAGAGGGTAAGCATCCAAGGCAGGAGTCGTTCTGCCTGTTTGATGGAGAGCCAGGATGCCCGAGTGGCTGGAACACAGTGGGCAGCAGGACAGGTGCAGGGGACGAAGCCAGGGAAGAGGGAGGCACACTGCATAGCGTCTTACAGGGCATTGACTCTGAGTGGGTGGAAAACCATGGGAGGAGTTTGGGCATGGAAATGGCATGATCTGACACATTTTTAAAGGATTGCTCTGTGCTGCTAAGAAAAGTCTGAAGGGGCAAGGGAGGAAGCTGGGAGACCAGCTGGGAGCATAGTTCAGAAGATGCTGTGGGAAGAGATGGGCCTGGGCCAGCATGGGAGTGGCAAGATGGTGAGAAGGAGTAGGAGTCTGGATATAGTTTGAAGGGAGAATTTGCCAATAAATTGAATGTGGGAAAAGGGAAATAAAAAACAGAGGACAAAAGGATGACTTTAAGATTGCTGGCATGAACTCTTGCAGAGATAGTGATGTTGGCAAGTGGAACATACTTAGTAGGAACAATTAGGAGAACAGTTTTGATTACAAAGTCAGCCCTGTATCTGTGGCTCCCAGCTTTGTGGATTCAACCAACTGCAGATTGAAACTATTCAAACAAAATTGCATCTGTGCTGAACAAATACAGACTTTTTTCTTGTCAATAGAGTATAACAACTATTTACATAGCATTTACATTGTATTAGATATTATAATCCAGTGATGATTTCAAGTATACAGGAGGATGTGTGTGGGTTACATGCAAATACCACACAATTTTATATCAGAGGCTCGACGAGCATCCATGGATTTTGGTATCCACGGGGGATCCTGGAACCAACTCCCTGGAGATATCAAGGGACGACTATATAAAGTTTGAGAGGCTTATCTGATATCCAAATAGAGATGTCAGTTAAAACATATGCATGACATTTAGGGGTAAGAAGGTCTGGGATGGAGATGTGCCTTGGCAGTCATGAATGGATAGATGGTATTTAAAGTCGTGAGTCTGCATAACATCACCAAGGCAATGAGTCTAAAGAAGAGAATAGATACCCAAAGATTGAGCCAGGGGCTCTTCAGTGTCTAGAGGTTGGGGATATGAGGAGGAACTGGCTAAGAAGGCTGAAAAGAGTGGCAAGAAATCGAGAGAGTGTAGTGTCTGAAAATCGAAAGAAGAATGTGTTTCAAGAGAAAGGGCATGGTCAGCTATGTGAAGAAAGTGAGGGCTGGGGACAGACCACTGAATTTAACATGGAGGCCACTGGTGGTTTTGACGAGAAGTATGCACTTCTTACTGTTTTTCTGCTTCATTTCCCCCTTAAACATACATTCATTTCCTGATAGCTGGGGAAAAAAATACTGCACAAATGAGCTGGATGCTTCTGGTCAAAAGCATGTATACATCTCCTTCCAAGTAGAATTCCAAGCATCCCAAAGAATCTCAAGCATCCAGTCAAACATGAGTTCCCCTGGGCAGAGGACACACTAGAATAGAAGAGGTAAACACCAGCCTGGCTCAGGGTCCTAAAAGAGCTGCAATGTTGATAACAACGATAATATTCAGTTGCTGAGAACTTTTCCTTTTCTATCCAGATGTATATTGCTATGTATCTCTCTACCCTAACCAAAGATTCACCAATAATTCAAGGAACCTGAATGGACAAGCCTATAAATCACCCCTATGGTGTATTTGGGGGCTAAAAATCATGTAGTTAACTTTCTATACAGAAAATTTCCAATGCTCTGGCCTCAAATCTTGCCACAAAGTGTTAACTGCTGGAAGTCCTCAAGATAAACGTTCTACTGGGCATGGCGGTGCATGCCTGTAGTCCCAGCTACCTGGGAGGTGGAGACGGGAGGATCACTTGAGCCCAGGAGTTCAAGACCAGCCTGGGCAACATAGATCCTGTCTCCAAAAAAAAATGTAATTTTTAGATAAATCTTCCCCTACTACCATGAAGATAGAGACTGTCTTTGTAATCTCTGTACCCTCAGCACCAAGCACACTGCTGGATACATAGTAGGCACTCTAAAACTGTTGAATGAATGAATATCTCTAAGTGTCTCAAATCACAGATGTGTCTACACTAGCCCAAATGAACTTTACTGTAGATTCAACTCTTGTATAAACAACCATATCAGATAAAACATGGCAGAAGGTTTTTTGATGATTTAATTGATTTACAGAAATGCAACAAGCTGGATTTTCTCCATATCACTTCTTACTTGGAGATGTGCACACACCCCCACCTCTTTAGGGGGTTATATCTTCATGGATGCATCCTTTGTGAGCCTCTTGCTGGAGCTGTTGCCATCCTAACTTTCTGGTGGTTAGCCACACTTACAGTGAAAAAACTTATTGCATTTATGACCAAAGCAAATTAATGTCCCCATAATGGCAATTGTGGTAGACTTATAGGGAAAAATAGGACTTTAATGTTTATGTGTTTATGTGTTTTTAATGTTTATTGGTTTGCTGTTACAGTCCTCATCCCGATGAGACTAGGTGTGTCTGAGTTAACTCATTGTCAAGGAGGTTATAGACATGAAGAGTTTCTGCTAACTACCCAAGCTCATAAATGCCTGCAAATGGATTTTTTTGTTTTTATGGGGCCAAGCCTCAGATCACCATGCACATAAAAGTGGTGCAAGGGATCCACTGGCCTCAGAGGGACTCCCAGCTCCAGCTTGCCCATTCTACACTCGCTCTTTCGCTCCCAACCAGGAAGACACCATGTCTTGCCGCTCCTACCGAGTCAGCTCTGGTCACCGGGTGGGCAACTTCAGCTCTTGCTCAGCAATGACACCGCAGAACCTGAACCGCTTCCGGGCTAACTCTGTCTCCTGCTGGAGTGGGCCTGGCTTCCGGGGCCTTGGCAGCTTTGGTAGTCAGAGCGTCATTACATTTGGATCGTATTCACCCCGGAGAGCAGCTGTAGGCCCTCGGCCTGTCCGCCGTGGAGTCAGCTTTGGTGCTGGCTGTGGGATGGGTTTTGGTGATGGGAGAGCTGTTGGTCTGGGGCCTGGGGCTGGCAGCTGTGTTGGTCTGGGCTTTGGAGCTGGCAGTGGCATTGGCTATGGCTTTGGTGGCCCTGGCTTTGGCTACAGAGTTGGAGGAGTTGGAGTCCCAGCAGCCCCCTCTATCACAGCTGTGACTGTGAACAAGAACCTGCTGACCCCCCTCAACCTGGAGATTGACCCCAATGCCCAGAGGGTGAAGAAGGATGAGAAGGAGCAAATCAAGACCCTTAACAACAAGTTTGCCTCCTTCATTGACAAGGTACCTATGATAGCTGAATCTCTGGGTCTAGGAATATGACAGCCAAAATGCACTAGAGTGCTCTTTCCCTTAAAAAGAACTGGCCCAGTTCTGGGGACTTGACCTTGACCTTGACCTCAGATCTTTCAAGTGCCTACCTCAGGCATTGTGGTGTGCTTTCTGGGTTGCTCTGCTGCAGAGCAAGGCCAAGCCAGAGGACGTGCTGCATGGTGGGATAGACTCAGACAGTGGTGACATCTTCTGGAGGACAGAGGAGCATCCAGCCAAACTCGAGGGCATCTCAACAAACTAAGATGTTCCATCTGGTCACTTAGAAATGTCTCTGAAACAGACTGGAAACACTGGGACTTTAGCCAGGTGTTGGCTGGTATATGTTTAAGAGGTTTTATTCTTTGAGATTCTTTTGTTCCTCATGAAGTTTTCATAGTTTCTGAGGCTGAGTGGCCTCATCTGTTCAGGCTTAGAAAAGTAGAGAATGGAGTTGAGTAATTAAAAAAAAAGAAGAAGAATTCATACCCCTTCATGGGGTATCAAAATTCAGCCAAGTTGCCTAGATTCAGGGAAATTGTAGGGAATGACCACTGGTAGTCACTGGTCTCCAGGGAGATAAGTGGGAACAGTGATGAGGATAACCCAAAAGAACTGACATCCCACACACCATGTCTATGTGGAGATGGAATGGTTATGTCTGAGAACGGAGGAGAACCTCTGTGAGTTTTGGGTTCTTCCTCTCTAAAATGAGAGACTGGGGTAAAGGGTCTATAAGCTATCTTCCAGCTTTACACATCTCAGCCAATGGTGTATCTGAGATGTTGGATAGGACTTACAATCTGAGAAGTCCCACCTTCTAGTATCATATCCCACCCCAAATGTAGTTTACTCTGCTCCTTATTATCTACCAGGAATGCCTGGCATCAGTTTTCAGATATAGGCAAACCCCAGCTTAAATAGAAACAACTCTTTCAACTTCCTAATGTACAGGTGTATCCCTTTCTTAGAGGCTAGATGGGGAATGGTACTGAAGTGCTATGGTTCAAAACCCCATATTGGTAACTAGGCCTTACTGAGCACAAGGAGGGAGTCACAACCTGCCCTTCCAGCTTCTGCTGAGTTAGTGGAGGAATGAAAGTCAGCAGAGGAGAGAACCCTGTCGACATGTGGTCGAGTCATCGCTGGCCATCTCAAGAGCTTGGTCAAGGCACGAACACTACCAAGCACTTCAAATGCCATTTCTGTGCCCTGTGGATTTAGGTGCGATTCCTAGAGCAGCAGAATAAGCTCCTAGAGACCAAGTGGAGCTTCCTCCAAGAGCAGAAATGTGTCAGGAGCAACCTGGAGCCACTCTTCGAGAGCTACATCACCAACCTGCAGAGGCAGCTGGAGGTGCTGGTCAGTGACCAGGCCCGGCTTCAGGCTGAGAGGAACCACCTGCAGGATGTCCTTGAGGGCTTCAAGAAGAAGTGAGTGACATCTGAGCTGCACAGACCAATGACAGGCCTGGGCTGGCCCCAGAAGCAGCTGCCAAGCTCAGATGAGAGCAGCTGGAAGGATCAGGGTTGAATGCTGGTTACCACACCAAGCCTGGGGACAGGGGTGAGGGGTAGTGATAAGTGAACAGAGAGGAGGAGGCCCTGCTGAGGAAAAAGGTGCCCATGTTCAGCATCTTTTTCAGTTGGGCCCTACTTGCTCTATAGTCAAGTGCAATAATCCTACATCATTTCTATCAGAGGAACAAAGCAATAGACCAAGCTTTCATATCCCAAACCCACGTTAAGAAACTGGAACGGCTTTGGAGAAACTGAGAGGCACTGGCTTATGAAAGGTCATGAAGATGAGACAGAGGAGGTGATGTTATAGCATTCAGATAGCAGTAGGGAACCATGCTCCTGCATGAACTGAGAGGTCTTGAGAGGTTCACTGGGGAGTTAGGAGTAACTGCCTCTCAGTTCAGAGCAAGAACTCACCCTCTTAACTTTTATCATCAGGTATGAAGAGGAAGTGGTATGTCGGGCCAATGCTGAGAGTGAGTTTGTGGCTCTGAAGAAGGTAAGGGGGAACCACAGCCCTGGCCAGCTTCTCCTCCGGACTGGCAAATGTTCTCAAGACTCCCCAGGAAACTGCCCAGGCAGCCCTGTGGAGTCTGGGACTACTCACACCACCAAGACAGTGGAACCTCAGAGATAATAAGAGATTTCCTACAAAGTTCAGGTTCAGCCTCAGATTCTTTAGGATTGGGTCACACGTGAGCAGAGGTATGAAAAGATGACCTAAGTATCTTGGATTGTCCAGATTTTCTTTGCCTCTAACTGAACATCAGAAAATGTCCAGCAGCCCCTGGGGGAATGTTGGCATTATAATAGGGAAAAGAGTAAAAGTCACTGAGCTTCACTTCTACGCAGCGACCTTACCGTCTGTGGGAAGTGGCTGCCTCTTTGCCTCCATCTCCAGACCCAGGTGGGAAGGTGAAACAGTGGCCAGGCGATGAGTATTTATTCTTCTCTCTTTTATACAGGATGTGGATGCAGCTTTCATGAATAAGTCTGATCTTGAGGCCAACGTGGATACCCTAACTCAGGAAATTGACTTTCTAAAAACCCTTTACATGGAGGTGAGGGCTCATCTTCTCTAGGGCATCCAAGGAGATCAATGCTTGGCCCGGACTCCCTGAGGGCTTAGTCTGGGCTAGCATATTTTCAAACATTTACTATAATATAGCTTTCCTCTCACTCAAATCTGTATGCTGTATATGCCAATATATCTTCAAATGGGGAAGGGAAGGTGAGCAGGCTTTTCAGCAGTCGGATGCAGGTCAAACTCCTTGGATCTATGATCCAACTCCTTATTTGCCAATTTAAAGACTGGGATCTAGAAATGTCACTTCCTGTGTACTGACCAGAAGACTGAAAAATTGATTTGCCAGGAGAGGTGAGAAAAAATGTGTTTGACCTAATTAGCCAAACCAGCTGTCTTTTGCTTCATAAGCAATCTGTCCAGTCTGGTATGGGCCCAGCCAGAGCTGAATTGCTAGCTGTAAGTGAAGAGGCTGAGGAAAGCCTCCTCTGGAATTCTATTTGCAGGCCAGCCCCAAGCCCCTTGGTTCTTCTATTAAGGGCTTGGGATATAGGAATTCCTAGACCACCATGTGCTAAAATATTGTCAGGTCTCAATGGTCTCTGACCAGCCCAGCCACTTTGCAGATAATCTAAGAAAAGTTTAAGCCCTAGAGAAGCTCCCACTTTCTTCCACCATGTTTTTAGGTCCCCACGGTTTTAATACTCACTGAGCAAAGTAGTGTGTTAAAGGGATGTCTCTGAGTAGATCACAAGAGTTCTAAAGTCAGCCTGAGATGGTTCTCAGGCATGTCTTTTTCTTTATCACCAATTTAGATGGTCTTGCTTTTTCACGAACCAATGAGTGATGCTCCCTGCCCATGACACCACTTCCTGGGCACCCTGTGGCAGAGTCCCAGCTACTAAATGAGATTCTAAGCACATCTGTCTCCCCATTCCTCCAACACAGGAAATCCGGTTGCTGCAGTCACACATCTCAGAGACATCGGTCATTGTGAAGATGGACAACAGCCGTGATCTGGACCTTGACGGGATCATCGCTGAGGTCAAGGCCCAGTATGAGGAGGTGGCCAGGCGCAGCCGGGCTGATGCTGAGGCCTGGTACCAGACTAAGGTGGGCAGTGGAGGCTGGGGAAGGGATGGAGGCAACTCTGGGGATAAGACTCATGTATAACAGAGCGGGCCCAGGGAGGTTTGAGGCCCCCAACTCAGTGGGGGCTGTGATCTTGACCTCACCTTTGAACCCTCAAAATACCCTCTTCTCTCCCCAGTATGAAGAGATACAGGTGACAGCTGGCCAACACTGTGACAACCTGCGCAACACACGGAACGAGATCAACGAACTGACCCGCCTGATCCAGAGGCTGAAGGCAGAGATTGAGCACACCAAGGCTCAGGTGGGCAAAGGAAAGGAGGGAAAACCTCAGATGAGGGAGAACCAGGGCCTCAGGCTTTGGGAACCCCCAAGTCTAATGAGGTAAGGGAGACCATCAAGACCCAGAAACCAAGGAATGGAGGGACCAGTCCAGGAAGGCTTTCTGGAGGATAAAAATATGGAAGGGAAGGAGAGCTTCCCACACAGAAGTAAAGGGCTAGGGCAGACCCAGCAGGAAAGGTGGTACAGAAAGAATAAGATTACCCTCTAGATGCCATGGCTCTGGAGCAGCTGAAATCAGGAGGGACAAACTCAGTGGGGATGGAAACAAGAAGAGCAACACCCTACCCCATAGTGACATCAAACTACAGGATCTCCAGTGTCCTGGAAAGCAGCCACCACGGGGTCCATCCCTGCCTTGGCCCCAGGCTATGTTCTCACTAAGAGGGGCAGTGTTTCTAACCCAACCTGGGGATGCCCTGGCACTGCCAAAGCCTACCTGCAAACTACCTTCCCTGCAGCGTGCCAAGTTGGAGGCTGCAGTGGCCGAGGCCGAGCAGCAGGGTGAGGCGACCCTCAGTGACGCCAAATGCAAGCTGGCAGACCTGGAGTGTGCCCTGCAGCAGGCCAAGCAGGACATGGCGCGGCAGCTGCGTGAGTACCAGGAGCTGATGAATGCCAAGCTGGGCCTGGACATCGAGATCGCCACCTACAGGCGCCTGCTGGAGGGCGAGGAGAGCCGGTGAGTGCTCTCAGTCCAGCAGGAGAGTGAAGTCAGACTTAGGCATCTAGAAAGATTAAGGAAGAGAAGGGGACAGTGAAGAACTGCAGAAATACTTAGTCTTTAAAGATGACAATACCTTCTCTGCAAACATTAGTTGCATTGTCCTTGTCAGGGAGTTAGAAGAAGGCTCTAGATCTGTGACTCTCAAATGTAAGTCTAGATAAGCTTCACCAGAATCATTAGGAATTTTGCAAAATTACTACTAATGATAAATTTCCTTAAATATTTTAATTGAATGGTTTTGGGATAGGGTCTAAGAATGTGTAGTTTTTCGACACTCCCCAGATGTGTGTACAACCAGGGGTGAGAACCACTGCTCCACAGATCTGCTCAGACAAGAAAGCCCTTTTTATGGCAAAGAGGTTTTCAGTAAACAATAGTGCATGTGAAATGATTTGTTTCTTTCCCTTTCCAGGCTCTGTGAAGGTGTTGGACCAGTAAACATATGTAAGAAACTTGTTTTTTCCTCTTCACACATTTCTCTCCTCTTCAAACTTCCTTTAAACTCAGGCCCACACTGGGGTCAGGAGGCGTCCTAGATGGCCAGTCTAGCCACGACAGTCAGGGGAGCTGGGACCATCCAGCCCTGGACGGGGAGCACCTTCTTAGCTGAGGTCTGAGATCTCCCCAGAGTCTGCCTTCCCCAGAGCAAAACATTCACAAAGGTTTGCAAGGCCTCCAAAGTGGAGGACAGCCAGCATTTTTGCTTTGAGTGGCCTTGTCCTTCCAGGGAAATATCTAGGGGACTTAGAAGGAATGGGATGGCCTCTGCCAAGAGAGACTCTCATACCCTGATGGCAGGGAATGCAGCAAGGCCGAATGGAAGTCTCCCCACCATCGATGCCCTGCATGCTTTGGGCATGGCAGGCTGGGGACACTGGCAAGGCAAGCCCCAGCCCCTGCTCTCTAGAAATAGAATCTTCTTGAGAAGATGAGTCCTAGCTCATCACCTAGGTTGATGGTGGTCAACCTAACCCTGGAAGGATCCCTGGGGAGAAGAGCAGATATTGGCATTCTTGTTTTGCCCACTCAAAGAAAGTACATGATTTGCCAGAACTCACAAAGTGAACCAGATTTCAAACCCAGATTTCTAACTCCAAAAACACAAATGAACACTGACGTGTAGTGGAACCAAGTGCTAAACTGGGTGGGTCAGACAGTCAGAGCTACATGTACTCCGAAGAGAATGTCCCTTCCCACTCCCACGGAGGCGGTGAGTGAGCAGGGGAAGCGGCAGGCAATGGCTTTCTGCAGAAGGTCAAGCCTGAGTGAACTTCATGGATGGCAGGAAGGATTCTGGGTAAGATGAAAGGACAGGAAAGAGTGTGCCCCTCCCTGGATGGGGCTTGTCTAGCAAGGTTTCACTGGATTCGAGTCCTGAGGTATGGAGGTGTGTCCAGGGGAGAGCAGAGGGCTACAGAACACAGGCACCAGTGGGTCAGGAGAGAGGTGACAAGGGACTAGCGTTGAAGGAGTTTCCTGTGTGCTGGGCTAGGGGAAATGTGGAGACCACCTAGGAGCATAATACAATTGGAAGATAAAAGGCCCATGGCTTTATGGAAGCTATTGCTCTAGCTGTCTGGATAATCCAGCTCACTACCTACATCTCACAACCCAATTTGACGTTAGCCATATATAAATGAGTCAACCTATGGATGTATGCAAACATCTGGGGAATTGGACGAATTCATCATTTTAATCTGGATGTTTGATTTTAATGTAGTCACAATCTTTGAGCCATCCAGACAAGAGAGGGAAAAAGTGTATACTGACTGTGTAGACAATAGGGACCACTTCCCCAGATGCCACAACCCTGCCCCAACTCCCTCCCCACCAGACCCGGAGGTGCAGCCCAGAGGTAGCGTGGAGGTGGAGGGCCCCGGTGTTGGCAGCTTGCCTGATGCTTTCTTTCTCCACAGCCGTCAGCAGCTCCCGGGGAGGCCTGGTGTGCGGGCCTGAGCCTTTGGTTGCCAGCTCCACCCTCTCCCGCAGTGGGGTCACCTTCTCAGGCAGCAGCAGCATCTGTGCCACCAGTGGTGTCCTGGCTTCCTGCGGCCCGAACCTGGGTGGAGCCCGGGTGGCCCCGGCCACTGGGGACCTGCTGAGCACTGGTACCAGGAGTGGCTCCGTGCTCATCAGCGAGGCCTGTGTCCCCAGCGTCCCCTGCCCCCTGCCCACCCAGGGGGGCTTCAGCAGCTGCAGTGGCAGCCGCAGCTCCAGTGTCCACTTCGTATCCACCACCACCTCCCGCCGGACCAAGTACTGAGAGCCCAGCCCTAGACAGCTGCTGCCCAGAGAAGCAGCAGCTCCACGGCTCCCGCTTCTGCCCCCAGGGTTCATGGGCTCTGGGCTTGAGGGTCTCCAGCTCCCTTTCCTGCCAGGAAGCCACCCCTTAGCTCTCCTCCGGCTATTCTGCCTGGCCCCATGTCCTCTTAGAGGATTTTTCTGCCATGTAGATGCTCCATTAGCAATTCCAGCCAAGCTGGCTTCTACCTGCTTCCCAGTTTCTTTCCTTTGGATCACTTCTCTCCCTGTCAGCGACAGCCTGGAGAAATGCACATTCAGTGCCATAACAACAATACACCCAGTGCCCTCACCACCCGTGACTTCTGGTTAATTTGGAGTTGACTGTCCACACCACAGGCATCCTTAAGTCCACATCCTTCACTTCCTTCCTCTTCCTTTCCCTGGTAGGAGAAGGTTCTTTCCTTCTCTCCCTGATCCAGGGGATCCCAGTCCTTGGTGACCCCGGGCTCCCTAAGCCCCAAGATGGCTCTTCTCCCAGTGGCTTCTGTCCTGCTGTTTCTCTTCCTGCGTTGTTGGTGTAACTCCAGCATGCAAGTCCACGAGGTGGGGTGCAGGCAGACTGGCGGGCTCTGCAATGCTCCTCATACTCCTGCCCCTGCTCATGGTGTGAGGCCCAGCCCTGTCCACTGCAGGGTTGTGTCTGCAAGCTCCAAGGAGGCCTGGGGGCTGGGTGGGGTGGGCCACCTGTGTGTGCTGCTCTTTGTGTTCCTGGGGTTTCAATAAACTTGCCAAGCTCATCTCATAGGGACTCTGGCCTCTCCTTCTGGATCACACTGGGGTTGGGGGAGCTGCCTCCTAGACCCCACCAGATCACAGCCTGCCAAGCTGAGGTGGGGCAAAGACTGGTGTCCTGGGCACAGGGAAGGCACTGAGGAAAGAGGGCCCAGGCCCTTCCCTGGAGGGACTCACAGTTCTGCAGGGCATAGGAGAGGTAGCAAAGGCTCCAAAAACAAGTGCCAGCTGGCCCACTGCCCACTTCCCCCCACCACCAGGAATAGCCTTGTGCCCAGAGGCACCCTCCCCTGACCAAAGTGAACCCTTCCATCTGTAGTTTCCCAGGTCTCACCCACCCTCAGTTCCCCCGGTTCATTATAGGTCCTTCCTGGTCTTTCTGTTCCCACTCGTGTCTCCATCCAACTCATTCATCACAATGCTGCTCGAAAGGCCTTTCTCACATAAAAAACTGACTGTGGTTCCCTCCAGCTCATATCCCTCAGTAGCTCCCTATTGCCTCCCAGAAATAGCCCAAGCTCCTTAACATGGCATACAAGCCCTGTGTGATCTGCCCATAGACTTCCACCCCCAGCCATCCCCTCCACACAGCCCACTGCCCACTCTCATCTTTTGTCTGTTCATCCAACAAACATTTGAGAAGTGTCTACCACGTACCAGGCATGATGCTGGGAAAATGATAATGGACAAGATTCAACCCCAGCCCTCGAAGAGCTTACAGTCCTGTCTGATAGATGGACAAGTGCACAAGCACTTGACTCAATATGCTAAGTACTATATTACAAGTAGAACTCATGCTGTACTACCCAGACGAGAGGCCCAGCCCAGACTTGGGGCATCATTAAACACTTTCTGAAGGATATAATGTCCCAGCAGAGATGTGAAGGATGATGAATTAGCCATACTAAGAAGGAAGAAGTGTCCCAAGCAGAGGCAACAACAGCATGTGCAAAAACCCAGACGCTGGAGAGAACAGAAGCTTGACAATTTGCCTGGAGTTGAAATTGACCATGACTATACCATAGAGTGCAAGACATAGCATCAGGTGGTGACAGGAGTCAGCCAAGGCACAGTCATGAACAGCACAGCTCCATTGGAGTACATGTCTCACAGTAGGAATGGTTTTCTGGTCAGCCTCCCTCCAAGACAGTTCTTCTGAGGCAGCAGGAAGCACGTCTTGCATTTTTGTATGTTCTGCATTGCCAAGACCCCAGCCAGCACTCTGAGGATGTAGAGGTTGCCTTGCTCATAGCCTCAGGCCCTGCCTGATGGTGGGGTCACCAGCCACTAGCCCTCCTGCTTCCAGGGGCTCACGACTTCCCACTTCATCTTCTGTGTGCAAAGTCACACACACCCCTTGGGGGCAATTTTAGTATTTGTCATTTTAAAAGTCACTGATAGGCCCATAACAAAAAGAAGTAGACAAAGGAGAGTCAATAACTTGAAGACAGATCAATAGAAATTATCCAATCTGAAGAATAAAGAGAAAAGAAGATTTTTTTAAAAGTTTTTTTTAAGCTAGAGAAAAATAACACATTACATAATAGGAGAATAACAGTTCAAATTATCATAGATTTCTCATTAGAAACCATGAAAGCCAGACGACGGTGGCACATCACATTTAAAGTGCCGAGGGCGGTGGAGCCAGGGAAGGACTGTAAACACAGAATTCTACAGCCAGCAAAAGCCTCTTTCAGAAGCCAAGGCAAAAAGAAAACAAAACCAACAATGAAACAAAAAGACATGCTCAGATGAAGGAAAACTAAGAGAATTTGCCATCTGCAGACTTGCTCTAAAAGGAAACGATGTCAGAGGAAAACATAATTTCAGGAATGAAGGAAAAACAAAAGAAACGGTAAATATCTGGGTAAATATAAAATTTATTTTTGTTTCTTTTATGTTCTTTAAAATATATATGACTATTGAAAATAAAAATGATAACTGTTGGTGGGGTTTTAATTTATGTAGATGCAATATCTATGATGACTATCACATAAATGGGGGAAGGTAAATGTAAGTGAGAACATATTACCTCTAAGTAGACTGTGAAAAAGTAGATTACATACATTGTATCTCTAGAGTAGCCACTAAAAAATAATACATAGAGATATACTCAAAAATCAATAGAGGTCAGGCGTGGTGGCTCACGCCTGCAATCTCAACACCGTAGGAGACTGAGGCAGCAGCATCACTTGAGCACAGAAGTTCGAGACCAGCCTGGGTAATATCAGAAGATCCTATCTCTGCAATAATATATAATAATAATAATAATAAATGAGTTTTTTAAGCCATAGATCAAAAGAAAAAATCTTAATATCTAAATAATCCAAAGAAGATAAAAAAAGAATAGAGAAACATACATCAGAAGGGCTAAAAAGAAAACAAATAATAAGATCACAGAACTCAAATAAAACAATATTAATAATTACATATAGCATAAATGGTCGAAACACACTGTCAGGGAGAAAAAGTTTTCCTTTACCCACTTAGTTTTAGTGCTTGGAGTCTGTGAATTAAAATGACAAAAGACAGATTAACAGAAGGAAAGTTTAATGGCTACTGTCACTGTCTTCGGTAATTTGTGTCACTATCAATCAACCTCATTTAATTGACATTTATAGAGCACACCACCTCAAACAGAAAAATATACATTCTTTTCAAGTTGCAACAGGGAACATTCACCAAGATAGACCTTGTAAATTATGTAGCCAGTCCTGCCTGAATAACTCTACGTCTAGTATGTGTGCACTGAATGTACAGTTTTAAACCTTCGCACAAAGAAGAATTCAGACCTAAGCATTTTCACTTGTGAATTCTACCAACATTTAAGGAAGAATTCAACCCAGACTCTTCCAGAAAACGTAAGAGGAGGGAAAACGTCTCAATTCCTCTGGAGACTAGCATTACCCTGATACCAAAACCAAGCAACATTATAAGAAAAGAAAGCTAGAAACTAGTATCCTTAATGAACAGAAATGAAAAAATCTTCAGCAAGGCATTAGTAAAGTAAGCACAGTAACAAATGAAAGGATAGTATATCGTAACCAATGAGAGTTTAGCCTGGGAATGCAAGGCTGTTTCAACTTTCAGAAGTCTATTAATGTAATTCATGATATCAACAGACTAAATAGAAGAAACAATATATCTTGATAGATGCAGAAAAAGCATTTGACAAAATTTAACATCCATTCTTGGCTTGAAAGAGAGAGAACTCTCAGCAAACTAGAAATTGAAGGGAACTTCCTTAGCTTGGCAAATGGAATCTGAAAAAAAGAAAAACCTACAGCTGACAGCATACTTAATGGCAAAAGGCTGAATGCTTTCTCTCTAAGATTAGATACGAGATAAAGAAGTCTGCTTACACCACTCTTAGTATTATAAAAGCTGCCTGGCCACTGAACTAAGGCAAAAATATACAGGTTGGACATTGCGGAAGACAGTGTGGCGATTCCTCAAGAATCTAAAACTAGAAATACCATATGACCCAGCCATCCCATTACTGGGTATATATCCAAAGGATTATAAATCACGCTGCTATAAAGACACATGCACATGTATGTTTATTGTGGCACTATTCACAATAGCAAAAACTTGGATGTCCATCAAGTTTTGTCCATCAATGACAGACTGGATTAAGAAAATGTGGTATATATACACCATGGAATACTATGTAGCCATAAAAAAGGATGAGTTCATGTCCTTTGTAGGGACATGGATGCAGCTGGAAACCATCATTCTGAGCAAACTATCGTGAGAACAGAAAACCAAACACCACATGTTCTCACTCATAGGTGGGAACTAAACAATGAGAACACTTGGACACAGGAAGGGGAACATCACACACTGGGGCCTGTTGTGAGGTAGGGGGAAGGGAGAGGGATAGCATTAGGAGATATACCTAATGTAAATGATGAGTTAATGGGTGCAGCACACCAACATGGCACATGTATACATATGTAACAAACCTGCAGGTTGTGCACATGTACCCTAGAACATAAAGTATAATAAAAAAAAATTGACTCTTCCAATCTGAGGACATAGACTAGTACTCCTTTTGGCTAAATTTTTCAATAAAGTTTTATTATTTTCCTCAGAGGAAAAAATAGAGAGAGAGAGGTTGGAAAGCAAGAAATACAGCTCAGAAGTCATCAGTTTCTATATAGAAGATTCTAAGAAATCTTTTTTTAAAAATCTACTAGAGCTAATAAGTGACTTTAGGAAGGTTGCAGGATGCAAGGTACATATACAGAAATCATTGTATTTCTATACACCAGCAATGGAAATAAAAAAATTGTTGGAGTGTCATTTCCAATAGTACCACTTAATTCCAAAGGATGAATACTTAGGCATAAACCTTTAAAAAGTATATGAGAATCTGTACGCTGAAAACTATAAAACATTAATGAAAGAAATCAAAGAAAACTTAAATAAATGGAGAGATACACTGTGTTCATGAACTGGAAGACTCAATATTATTAATATGTCAGTTATCTCCCAAAGATGACATAGGGGTCAAACCCATGGACAAGGGCACAGGCAGACCTGAGTTCAATCCCAGGTCTTCCACTTACTGGCTGCATGACAAAAGGTAATGAGAGGTAACAATAATACCTAACATATGTTGAACTGAGTAGTGTTCCAAATAATTCTCACAGGTTAGCTCATTTTATTCTTTCAATATCCTTAGGTGGTAGGTGCTTTTATTATTTGCCATTTGACAGATGACAAAACTGAGGCCCAGAGAGGTTAAATACGTGGTGAAGCACAGGAGCTCTGGCTCCTGAGCCCAGGCTCACCACCGCTGTGCTGTTCTGCCTGTCACGTAACCTCAATATGCCTCTTGCCTCATTTGTAAAATGGAAAAAATATGTCCTACCTCAAAGAGATGTGGGGATGACACTCAATGGTAACCCAAGGTGCTTGGCACTCAACCTGGCACACAGTGGGTACGCAATTGCTTCAGCAGTGGTGGTGGTGGTGGTGGTGGCGTTTCTCTTTTATCAATGAACAATAACTTTGTCAGCAGCTCAGCCACTCCTGTACCAACCACAGGTGGATGCAGAAGCATCAGGGGCTGTCTCCAGCTTCCAAAGCTCTGGAAACCAGAGCCAGCCGCAGGCAGATCCCTGGCCTTCTCTGCTTCTGCCACAACTGAACTGCTGCCAGGCCAGTTGTGGGAATTTGCTGCCCTCTTATGGCCACTAGCTTCGGACAAGAAGGCATAGGAGAATTTCAAAGCAGGCTACCAAGCAGGATTGGCTTGTGCAATATAGCAAGGGGAGGAGGGAGCTTAGAGTCTTGTGAAACCATTTTGTTGTTTTCCAAATTTGTAATTAGGACACAAACATAAAAACAGTAAGTAACAGCTTTTAAAAAGAAATCTATCTCCTTTCTCACCAGCCCAACACAACCGTTTTCACTGTTCTGTGCTCTTTGTCTCCATGGGTGTTCAGAAAACCACAACCTTGAAGCAGGAAAGAGCCCGGGAGTGGTCTTAGTCCCATGGCTTTCAAACTGCGTGTGCTCCTCGGGGCTCAAGGGCCAAGGCTTCCCACAAGCTGTCATTTTCTGCCAAATCTCAAATGTCTAAAGTATCCAAGATATCCATTCATTTATACATTCATCGGTCAGCAATATTTACTGAGCACTTACTGTATTCCCAGCACTGTTCTAGGTGAACAAAATGAACAAAACAGACAAAACCTCTGCTTCCATGGAGTTTACTTTGGGATGATGGGAAAAACAGACAAAATCCATAAATAAAATAATTAAGTAAATTCTGGAGTGTGTTAAGTGTGATGGAAAAATAAATAGATCAGAGCAAGATACGCCAGATGGAGAATGCCCTGGGGTGGAGGGCAGGTTGCCATTTTTTTTAAGGGTCAGAGAGATAGTACCGGGGCAAAGCCCCGCAGGAGGTGATGGGCAAGCCACGTGCACGAGAGGGGAGCATTTGGGTGGAAGGGACAGCAGGGCACAGGCCCTGAGTCAGGAGTGCACCCTGTCCTGGTGCTCCAGGAGCAGTGGGAGATCACTGTGGTTGCTGAACACAGGGGGGCCGGTGACAAAGGTCACAACACACAGGCAGTACAGGGCCTTGTTGGCCATCATTAGGACTCTAAGCAAAATGGGGAGTTAGGTGTTTGAGCAGGGGAGTGACATGATCCAACTTATGTTTTACAGGGCTGACTCTCCTGTGTTGAGAAAGGAGTTGGAGGGCCAGGGGCAAACAGGGAGACCAGCATGTCAATCTTATCTATTCTATAACTACATAAGTAGATACATGGCTTTATATAGCTGTTTTCCTCCTAGGATTTGGAAGATGGTTCAACTGCCAAAAAGAAAGAAAAGAAATAAAAAAAATTTCAAAACTATTCATGCAGTCCATTCCTGAAATCAGAGGCTCTGTAATGACTGAGCCTCTGCTCTGACCCTGAGTAATCATGGAAAACAGCAAAGCACCAGGGAATGCTGACAATAGGAAGGCACATGCACAGAGTTCCGGAGCAGAAGGGAGTTTCTTGGAGCTCCCGTGGAGTAGGCCAGGGAGTAGCTGTGTCAGCTGGGCACGGAACCCTGTCACCACACACTGGAGAGCGTAGAGTTGCTCTGACCCTCCCTTCTCTCACTTAGAGTCCCTGAACGATGCCCAAGTCTTGTGAAAGCCAAAGAGAGGGAAAGAGGGCTAAGAAGACCCTCCAAGAGCTGCATCTCAGCAGCTGCAGTGGCGCAGCCTTGGATGCATAATAAAAGTGTGGCCAGCAGAGGCAAAGGGCAGTACCCAACTTGAATCAGCTGTGCAGGCCTTGTCCATGGGGAGCCCATCAGGATTGACTGAGGAGGACCAGCCCACTAGGAGGGATGGGAAGACAGCCCACAAGAGCCTAGGCAGACACAAACACAAAACTGGGAGGATGGACAGGCAGTCCTAAGGACAGACAGTGTGGGATGGGGAAGGTGTCAGCACCCTCTTGTCTTTGGACAAATCCAGGAATTCTTCTTAGAAGGAGGGGATTTTAGCACAGTAGACAAAGCAGAAGGGAAGGAAGGTAGTGGGCCTCTGGGGTCGGGCAGAGTCAGCTTCCCCAGGGAGCATTCCAGCTCAGGTAAAAAGCATCGCCTGAGGGTGGGGCTGAGGTGGGAGCAGTGAGACCTCTGAGAAAACCCCAGAATATGTACTCTGGAACGGAGCAGATTCACAGGAGGTCTCAGAGGTTTTCTGGACCTCCAGGGTAAAGAAATTCTCTCCCCAAGTAGTTCCTGAAGACTTTCTGGAAGAAGAAGTCTCTTGGGAGCTCTTTAAATTATGGGAGGGTTGTGGACTCCTCAGATTCCCGAAACTAGATGGGGCCTTCAAAAGGTGCAGGGAGCAAGAGGGGACAGGGCCAAAGGAGGTGATGAGCGACAGTCCTTAGGAAAAGAGGGTGTAGAAGGGGATAAATGGTGTTACCTGGGGAGTCCCAGAGAGGGCATTTATGAGACAGCAGGGAGGAGAAATCACAGCCTCCCCCTGATGATCTCACAAAACTTTCCTGGGAGAGGCAGCTGTTCTGAGACATTCCAGGCCAAGGTGTGACAGGGAGAAGGTTACTGGAAGGGAGAAGGGTGCAATAGGGCACAGGTGAATGAGGGTACAGTAAATGAGGATGAGACACTGAAAGGAGATGGGGCTCCCAGCCCCCAAAAGATCCTCTCAGGGCAGCAACTTGGGTTCCACTGAGCAGGGTAGTTGGGTGATGGCTAGAGGCAGGCACGAGACTATGTGTTCTCTGTGTCCTCCCTGGATAGAACCATAAGCAAAGGCCCAGGCCCTTCCAGGGCAGCTGTGCCAGATCCACCTGGCCTGACTTGCTCCCTGGCCCTGGACCACCTGGGACCAGCCCTGTAAGGAATCTGCTCCCCTCAAGTCTTTGCCCTCAGCCCAGCTTCCCCAATCTGAAGCTCCACCTGGACAGTGTCCTGGGCAGCCCCCAGCCCCAGCCCTGGGCTCAGCACTGCCATCAGCAGTGATGCAAGCTTCACCCAGCACACACAAGCACCTTCCTGTGCGCAGGGTGGGCCTGTCTCACTCCCGCACACCCTTGAAGGGGCTCACACCCTTGGGCTGGACAGACCTGCTGGTCCTGGAGAGGTATCTTAGCTCTGGAGACAGTGGACTACCCCCAGACTCCTGAATCCCCTAGCCCCACCTCCCCTTCCCAATTTAGGGTGGAGGGTTGGATGGGGTGTGTGTTGGGTGCAAGGGAAAGCAGCTGAAACAGGAGCCTCCCTCCAGGACAAAACCTCCTGCCCACAAGAAGGAACAGAAATGTCTCTGGTCCCATCATCTTTAAGAACCTGGAGGAGGGTAGAGGCTTACAGGAGTTGTGGAGAGGGGGAGGTGCTTATGGGCTTTCAGGCCCCTCCACCTGCCACGCTCGGTCCCCACCCTCCTCCAGGAATCCCTCTTGGCCCATAGCATACCAGCTCCAGGTCTACACAGTACTCAGTCAGTGAACTCACTGTCCAAACATCCCTGGACCCCAGCAACAGGCCCCACACTGAGCTCCCCATACAGCCTCCTGTCTCTGTCCCCAGATTCCACCTAAAATTGCTATACAAGTGAAATCAGACTAAAGAAACATTAAAAGCAGCCTCGAAAGGGTGAAGGAGTCATAAATGTGCAGAGGAGGTGAAGGCCGTGGCAGGGCAAGGAGCAGGCCCTCTCTGCTGGGCGAGGCAGGTAGGAGTGTTTCTCATGGGAAGCAACAGGCCTTTTCCTTTACACAGAGCTTTCCCGTCCCAACAGCACCTTCTCACGTATCATCCTCTTCACCCTCCCAACAGTCCGGGAAGGTAAGGATGAATCCACATTACAGTTAAGGAAACAGAGGCTCAGAGAGGTTAAGAACTTCCCCCAAAGCCATACAGCTAGGAAGGATCCAAACTGGCCCTTGAACCAGGTCTTCCAGCTTTGATTCCATTGCCCGGGTTGCCAAACCCGGTTGCTTTTTCATGGATGATTATGATCTGCATATGTTCTAGGGTCAGCTGGTGAGACCACCTGCTCTTCCCCCACCAGCTGCCAAGGTCTCTCTACCCTGCCCTGAAGAACAATGTGGAGTGTGGAGGTGAAGTGGGAATCGATCAGCCTGATCCTGGATGAAGGTCCTGGGTGAGGTCAGCTGGCTGTGGAGATTAGAGCAGATGCAAGACAGAGTACAGGGCATTTCGTGAAGGACTTATGGGAACAGCAGCACAATGGCAGTGTCTGGTTATGGAAGGCTTCCTGGAGGAGGAGTCACCCTCTGAGGAAGCTCAACGGCTCTTCTTCCTTAAGTTCCTAACACTTGGGTGTCTGGCTAACCTCCCCGGGGGAAGACCCACATCCCCAAGGTTTGTACTCCATAAACATTAAAAGAATAGCACTCATTATCCTAATAAGTGGCCCAAGGACACGCAGGGAAGCAGAAACTAGAAGGATGGGGCTCCCAGAACCCCCAGGAGCCAGAAATCATAGCAACCTTAGACAAGAGTAAACCACCATCCCACTTCCAGCTTTGTGCAATACAGTCTCTAAACATTCCTCTAGGGATGACACTTCAAGGGCTGGCCAACAGAAGGAATACCTCCTGTAACTGGTGGTCTGGGAAGCGAGACTCACATGACCCATTTTTTCTTAAAGAGCAAAGGAAAGGTGCCCACAGCAAACTTATAGCTCCCAGGTTATCCCAAAGTTGAGTTCCCCAATCCTTTCGACCAAATGGAAGAAAGTGGCTAGAGGGAGTCTCCCCATAATCCACAAGTGGCCATTATTGTGGCCACTGAGAGTTGTGTGGTTTGCACTTTTGCTGGGTGAGAAATGAAAGCTCTCGACCAGCGCCTTCTGGGCTGGAATCCAGAAGGTTCCAAGAGATCATCTGCCCCAACCCTCTATCCTGGCGCGGGCATAGTCAAACCGACTGCTCTGGTCCTGAACCACATTCCAAGCAATGCTGTCTAGAAGAGGGGGGATTCACCTGACCGATTGGCCCCTGAAATGCAATTATTTACTTGAGAATGTGTCCTCTGTGGAACCAGACAAATGGATGCAATGATCCGCCAAGTCTCACCTAACCCAGGACCCTCCAACCTCTCCCTTGAGACAATGGCCCCGGCCTGTATCCCAAACCCAGCCACCCCCAGGCTGTTGTGGAGTTCAAATCCGTCTCCAAGTGTGGGTTGAGGCCATCTCACAGAGAGACTGTGAGAAAATTAATTACTTAATGTATGTAAACGAGCTTTGAAGATGAAAAGTGCAAACGCAGTCTCCTTAATAACATCTTCAAGACTTCACGGAGCCCCAGAGTCGCTGCTGAGCTCACCTTTAAGATGAGTCCGTGGGGAGTTGCTGGCAAACTTCCCAAGCCCATAAACAACATAAAATGGCTTTTCACTTCTTTTATGCAGCCAACCCCAGCTCTCCCCACCAATAAAAGGACCAGGGAGGATCAGAGAAACCAGAAGGATCCTGAGCCTCGCACTCTGCCGCCCGCATCGTCTTCCGCTGCCTCTCAGACTCTGCTCAGCCTCACACGATGTCGTGCCGCTCCTACAGGATCAGCTCAGGATGCGGGGTCACCAGGAACTTCAGCTCCTGCTCAGCTGTGGCCCCTAAAACTGGCAACCGCTGCTGCATCAGCGCCGCACCCTACCGAGGAGTGTCCTGCTACCGGGGGCTGACCGGCTTCGGCAGCCGCAGCCTCTGCAACCTGGGCTCTTGCGGGCCCCGGATAGCTGTGGGCGGCTTCCGCGCCGGCTCCTGCGGACGCAGCTTTGGCTACCGCTCCGGGGGCGTGTGCGGGCCCAGCCCCCCGTGCATCACCACCGTGTCTGTCAACGAGAGCCTCCTCACGCCCCTCAACCTGGAGATTGACCCCAACGCGCAGTGTGTGAAGCAGGAGGAGAAGGAGCAGATCAAGTCCCTTAACAGCAGGTTCGCAGCCTTCATCGACAAGGTGGGTGAGGCCTGAGACGGTCCAGAGAAGCCTCCAGCCCTGCCCTCCCTTGGCGAGGTCCCTGATGAGGAGACAGGATGGCTGCCGGTTTGAGGCAGCAGAGGGAATGACGTGCAGACCCATACAGGTGGAAGGGTCAGTTTCCATCACTTAACTCCCGCAGTATTTAATGAGGTTCAGGTGTGGTCTAGAAATTGAGCCTGTGATCCAAAGTGTGTGTATGTGTGTGTGTGCATGTGTGTGCGTGCATGTGTGTAGCGGTGTGTGTGTGGTGTGTGTATATGTGTGAGTGTGGGTACATGTGTGAGCATATGTGTGTGTCTATGCATGTGAGTGTGTATATGTGTTTGAGTGTGTTTCTTGAGCCAAGATGACATCGGACTATCAGAACTGTGTCTGAAAAACCAGACTGGGCAGCAGATGCTGGAAGAGTGGGAGATAACGGGGAGACCAAAAGGCCTTGTGCTCCTAGCCAGGCAGCCAGTGAAGGGGCTGAGGTAATGCCCAGAGCCACGCTGCCTCCCCCAAGTCCTTGCTGCATCACTCAGCATGTGAGACCCCAGGCAGGTTACTCTGCTGGATAACAGGACCTGCCTCATCCACCTGTGAGGATTAATGAGTCCATACATGAAACATAATGGCAAATAGCACTCAATACATGTTAGCTGCTATTATCATTATTTTCCAAGGACAGTGGTAGGTGAGGAGGTATGACAGCCAACCCAGGCCTGGCAGCCCCTTCATGAGAGAGAGCCGAAATGCAGATGGGGAGGTGGCCAGGCTGGCAGGAGGAGGCCCCCTAATGCAGCCAGAGTGTGGAGAACTCTGCATAGCTGTGAGTCTGCCTCTCAAGAAAGTTTTGTAGGGGTAGGCTGGGAGCCTCCTTCACAGGCTCCTCCTGTGTCCACAGGCCTCTAGCAGAGCAGAAGGACCAGCTTTGGGGGTCTAGGATCAGGGTTTGGGGGCAGATGCAGTGACCTTCCTGTTTTCACTCTTTCTTTAGTAATCTGAGTCTGTCTTCACAGTGATGGTTTGGAGTGGGTATCAGCGTCTCCACTTATCAGACAGCAACTTGGAGCTGAGTGGGTGTATATGAGCAGCTCAGACGTGCCGTAGGGGCAGGCAGAACATGCCTATCTCATGGTAAGACTATCGCTTACCATGAGCTGGGCATTTCATACCTTGGAGTCTCAATTTCCCCATGTGCAACATGGGTTAAGTAATATCTACATCCCACAGGGCTGTGATAATTGGATGGAATTGTTAGATGATATAGACACAGACACAGATATTAGACATGGATATGTATATCTTAGCACAGGCCTTGGCACTAAGTAGTAAATATTTAATAAGTGTTTGTTGCATATATGAGCAAGTGAAGGACAACTGGTAATTATAATAATAGTTAAATACACTGAGCATTTACTACGTGTCAGGGACTGTTCTAAGCACTTGATATGCATTAACTTGTTCAATCTTCACAACAGTGCTAAGACAGGCACTATTCGCTCCATTTTAGAAAGGAGAAAACTGAGCCCCAGGAGGTTAAACAACTTGCCCTTTAAAGTATCAAAACTGGGACTTGAAACAGACCTTTGGCTTTGAGTCAGATTGCTTTCCCTCACACCCACAACTGCCTCCCTGGGGGCCTGGGAATGGGCCCCTGGAGCCACAGACACTCAGCTTTATGGCTCAGCTCATTCAGCCAGCACCCGAGGGCAGAGAGAGCTGTGGGAAACCAGGCGCCTTCCGCTAGACTCCCTCTGACCCTCTTCTCTCCACCTGAATGGCAGGTGCGCTTCCTGGAGCAGCAGAACAAGCTGCTGGAGACCAAGTGGCAGTTTTACCAGAACCAGCGCTGCTGCGAGAGCAACCTGGAGCCACTGTTCAGTGGCTACATTGAGACTCTGCGGCGGGAGGCCGAGTGCGTGGAGGCCGACAGCGGGAGGCTGGCCTCAGAACTCAACCACGTGCAGGAGGTGCTGGAGGGCTACAAGAAGAAGTGAGTGCAGCAAGCTGGGGGGACTCAGGGGAAACTCAGAGAGAATGCTGGGAGGCTCTGCCCATAGCCCTCTTGCCACAGATTCTTTCAGATTCCTCTAGCAGGCTGCCTGAAACCCAGAGCAGATATCCAGTGGGGCCTAGATGTCTTCAGATTCCTGGGATTCACCTCTAAGACTCCACCCCTGTGAGCCTTAGAGCTACTTCTGGGGAATGAAGACAGGAAATCCAGTGGAATTCTGACACTCTGTATGTCCCTGCCCTTCTCAGCTTACCTTTATGACATGGGCTCTGTGATCTCCCTGCCAATGGAACCAGCTCTCTTGGGACCTAGGATGCACAGATGATTTTAGACTTGGGGGAAGGAATGTGCATTCCTAACCCCATCTCAGAGGCAGAAGCACTGCGGTGGAATGAAGCCAGGCTGGGACAAGGGCTAGCCCATGAATAATACAGAGAATAGATCCTGGAGGGGCCAAGACAACATCTGGAGGGGATTAACCCCTTTTCAGTCCCCTGAAGAACTTGTCCAAGAGTTGGGATGGTATTCAAGGTCCAATTTCTCAGCTCCAGCCCTCTCTCTCCCACACCCAGGTATGAAGAGGAGGTGGCCCTGAGAGCCACGGCAGAGAATGAGTTTGTGGTTCTAAAGAAGGTGAGGGGCTGGTCATGGGGCAAGGAGGAGGGGGGCCCATCAGTGCAAACTCCAGCGAGGGGCAGTGTCACCATGCTGACCAAGGCACCTTCCTTTGGTCTCCTCTCACATGCATGTCCCCCCCTCTTTGTCCCACTGCCAGGACGTAGACTGTGCCTACCTGAGGAAATCAGACCTGGAGGCTAATGTGGAGGCCCTGGTGGAGGAGTCTAGCTTCCTGAGGCGCCTCTATGAAGAGGTAAGGGGGCACCTGCCACCCAGCCAGGGAAGGTGGAGAGGTGTTTTGGAGACAGGGGAGCAGTGAGGCAAGGGTGCATGTGTGTGCCTATGTTTGCCAATGTGCAACATAAGTGTGAAAAGAGCTTGCACATACGTGCCACCGGCCCACAATACAGAGGCCATGTCCAAGTTCATGTGTGTGAGGAGCATGGGGTGTACATGTTCTTGGGCTGCCCTGTGTCTGTGACCTCTGCGTGTTGGTGTGCTGCCTGTGTGGGTGCCAGTCTAGAGATGGGCACCAGAGTGTGCATGTGTGGTGGGGATCAGAATGGCTTTGCACATAGGGTATGGTCCTCATTAATGGACTAATAACTCATCCTGGCATCCAAACCCCAACTCCCCTGCTGGGTGACTTTGAATCAGACCTTTTTCACCCTCTGGGCCTCAGTTTTCCCACTTTTAAGGCAGACACTGTTCCCAGATGGCCTCTACAGCCCCTTTCAGCTTTGTTGTTTGTAAGGAGCCTGTGCATGAGTGAAGGTGGTAGGAGCAGAAGTCATGTAACCTTCATGACCAGTGCCTGGTCTAGGGAGTGGACATTGCACCCTGGGGTGGATCCCATGACCCAGATCAGGCACCAGAAGCAAATGCACTGGCTGTTGGCCCCACAGGAGATCCGTGTTCTCCAAGCCCACATCTCAGACACCTCGGTCATAGTCAAGATGGACAACAGCCGAGACCTGAACATGGACTGCATCGTCGCTGAGATCAAGGCTCAGTATGACGATGTTGCCAGCCGCAGCCGGGCCGAGGCTGAGTCCTGGTACCGTAGCAAGGTGAGTGGCACAGGACACCTGCCTGCTAAGCATGGCAGTGGGAGGGATGTGAGGCATCTATTAGAAGGGATGTGATTAGAGGGATGTGAGGCATCTATTCTCTTGCCTGGGGATTCTGATCCATGAGGACAGTATGAGAAAGTCCAATAGTTCTCAGGTTAGGGTGGCCAGGCAGGACTGCCATGTGTGGTTGCACAGACTGAGCACTGTACAACCTGCACAATCATCCCTGGTGCCCTGAATGAATGGGAGGTCCCACCCTGAGCCTCATGAGCATCTCTACTTCCCCCAGTGTGAGGAGATGAAGGCCACAGTGATCAGGCATGGGGAGACCCTGCGCCGCACCAAGGAGGAGATCAACGAGCTGAACCGCATGATCCAGAGGCTGACGGCCGAGATTGAGAATGCCAAGTGCCAGGTGGGGTCTGTGGAGGATTCAAATACCCAGCACGGGCAGGCTGCAGCACCTGGCCCTTAATCAGGCCCCACATTGTGCCCATGAGGAAGCAGGGACCCAGAAGGAGGGCAAGGGCTCTATCATATCTCACAACACTCAGGCCATGTCACTGACTTCCAAAAGGAGGATCCAGCCACTTCCTTGGCCACCCTGTGACTGCCATCAAGGAGAGATGGTGAAAAGCCCACCCATCTCCTCCCTTGTGTTCACAGTCCCATTAACTACCTGGCCATAGGCCAACCTTCTCTCCAGGACCCTTCTCTCCCTGCCCTAGCTCCATCAGCTTGGGCGAGCGAAGCTGTGCCTTCTCTCTCTCATCCTGGCCCTCATATCTCCACCCTGATAGCGTGCCAAGCTGGAGGCTGCTGTGGCCGAGGCAGAGCAGCAGGGTGAGGCGGCCCTCAGTGATGCCCGCTGCAAGCTGGCTGAGCTGGAGGGTGCCCTGCAGAAGGCCAAGCAGGACATGGCCTGCCTGCTCAAGGAGTACCAGGAGGTGATGAACTCCAAGCTGGGCCTGGACATCGAGATCGCCACCTACAGGCGCCTGCTGGAGGGCGAGGAACACCGGTAGGGCTAAGAGGACTTTGTGGGATTTCAGAGGTGGAGGCTGTGGTCCTCCAGGAGTGAGTTTCCTTGAGCTGAATGTGAGCTACAGTTCTGGCCATGGCTAGTACAATAGCTCCAATAATAATAATGATAACTGAATGCTTCTGTGCTCAACCTGTGCTAAGTGTTTATTTTATAATCTTCACAATCCAGTAAGATAGGTATGGTTTTTCCCATGTAAAGATGAAGAAGTAGGCTCAGAATTCAATGCCTTTATCACGGCTGCGCAGTTAATAAGCAGAAGAGCTGCGACCTGCACCCAAGTCTCACGCCTCCCAAATCCGTCCTTGTTGAATAGCTTCCTACTGAAGCTGCTGCATGGCCTGCCACATAGTCCTGTGTGTTATGATGATGATGCACTTCTATATGCATTTAGCTCTTCATTAACCACAAAGTCCTTTCATACCCTGCTGTATCTGATTCAACTCTCCTTCCTGTGAGCCTGATTGGCACCATCCAGGCTGGTCACCATCACTCAAACTAGGGGCACTGTTCATAATCTTACCCGCTGCTGCTGAAAATCAGACAGCCTTGTCTTCATGGTTAAAACCAGCAAAGAAGGAAAGCATGTAATGCAGATTTGGGGGAGCCCTTCTTCCCTCTCAGGGGTAGACTCTGTACACAGGATAACCCTCTCTGTCCCCAAGCAACCATCAGTCTCAAGGAATCCAACTCAGTGTCTGCAACTAACAGAGTTTTCCTTCTCCCTAGGCTGTGTGAAGGTGTGGGCTCCGTGAATGTCTGTGAGTATCTGCCTGAAATTCTCCTAGAAAAATGGCTTTTTTGATGGAAAAGCTGAACTCATTGGCCTAACCCATGGAGCCTCAAGTGTTCCCCCAACTGTTTCACCCTCCCCTGGCTCCTCAGTGTGGGCCATGACAGGTGTTAGAGAAAGCAGAGCTGAGTGCTCTTCACTAGTGTTGACAGTGAGCTATAGGCCATGGACCTGTGGCCTGGAAGCTTTGCTCCCCAGGGTCCAAGGGTCCTCACTTCCTTCCTGCCACAGTCCCCTAGATGGACTGTGCATCTCAGGAACAGGGCCTGCATTGTTGACCACCAATTCCTTGGGGAGGGAGGCAGCTCCTGCAGTGCCCTGGGGCTTGTTGTAGGGTGGGTGAGATCGCAGGGAGCTGCTCACCCCTCCATGTCTCCTCTCTCCACAGGTGTCAGCAGCTCCCGTGGCGGAGTCTCCTCTGGGGGCCTCTCCTATAGCTCTACCCCAGGGCGCCAGATCACTTCTGGCCCCTCAGCCATAGGGGGCAGCTTCACAGTGATGGCCCCTGACTCCTGTGCCCCCTGCCAGCCTCGCTCCTCCAGCTTCAGCTGCGGGAGTAGCCGGTCGGTCCGCTTTGCCTAGTAGAGTCATGGAGCCAGGGCTTCCTGCCAACCGCCTACCTGCCTGCATCACTGCACTGAATGGCATGTGAATGTAAAATGTGTGCTTGCTTCCAGAATCTTCCGGATGTTCCTACAGAGGGAAAGACCCTCGGGCTGCTCCCCTGCACCTTCTCATGCTAGGGAGATGCGTCCTAGTTGTCCTCCTGGCAGCGTTTACAGAGGCGTTCCCAGCCCTTCACTTAACTCCTACTTAGCTCCAAAATACCTGTAGCCAATTTGCATTATTCCCCAAGTTCTCAGGGACAAGACCAGTCCCCCAGCGTGGTGGTCAGCAGGGAAGCTCCACCTCCTGGGTGGAGGCGCCATCCTAACCATCCGGCCACGAGAATCAGGGAGAAAGTCCCTCTCCAGCAGCCCCCTCCTCCTGGCTGGGTAGAATGGTCCCCCAGCAAGCACTTGCCTGTTCATTCCCGTTCATGTTTTGCTTCTCTCTCAGACTGCCTTCCTGCTTCTGGGCTAACCTGTTCCAGCCTGGCTCCTCATGTGACCTTGCAGTCAAGAGGCCCATTATTGTGCGGCATCCTTTTGCCTACAGCCCCTGGTTAGGGAACTTTGGACAGGTCTTGCTATTCAGTGCACCTTTGTACATTTCAAAGAAGACTCCACGGCTGCTCCAGATGCCCCCTTGCTGGATGCGGGTGGGGACTGTCCAATGCAGAGCTGGTGGGACAGAGTCCAGCCACTTCCTAGGTCTCCCTCTTATGACTGTCTGTGGGTGCATTGCCTTCTGGGTTGTCTCAATCTGTGTTTCAATAAATGCCGCTGCGATGCAAGGATGTGTGGTCTTGTGAACAACAACTTCTCCACTCCCTTCTTGCTTCTTCTGCAGCTGACCAATCCCAGCCCCCTCCCCATGTAGTATTTCCCCAGTCACCCCCCAGAAACTCTGCTGCTTCCTGTCCACTTCCACCGTCTGATTCCACTTGGTCGCCCTCAATCGCCTCAGGCCTGGACCACAGCCCAGCTCCCCCCGAATGGCCTCTTTCTCCCCGACCCACCCTGCGTACTCCCAGCAGCCAGAACTCCATCCCAAACTCACCGCTCTCACCTGCTTCTGCCTGGCTCAAATCACTTCCCCGCACATGTGTGTGCTTCTTATGCCAAATGCAGGCTCCCTCCATCACCTCCTTCCCCAGCTACTCCTCAGCCCTGTCCAACCCCTCCATGCAGCGCTCATCCTCCCAATCATGGACTCCACCCCAAGAAGACAAGTCTACCCTCTGAGGTAGCCCAGAGCCACTCTCTCCTACATACCCCTTGTGGACACATAGCTCATTCCACATCCCTCCTCCCATTTGCCTTTGCTCAGGGCCCTCCTCTGCTCCCCATAGCTACCACCCTCATGCCCACACCCTCCACCCCACCCCCCTCCCCCATCACATAGTGTCTGGAACCCTGAGAATCTCTGGTTCTGTCTCTGCGGATCTGGGCCAGGGATGTCAATGGGTGTGTCTGGACCTGGATCAAGCCGGAAGTTCCATGAGGACAGGAAGTATCTCCTCCTGGCTCTGACCTTCCACTGAGTCCCAGGATGGAGCTCCAAGATATGCCAGGCCTGGGATGTGCTGGATGAATGCAGGCAGCTGGTGCAGCCGGAGGTAGAGACATCCAGTCCCATTAGCTGTCACTGTCATCAGGCCGGCGTCTGCCAGCCCCTCCCTGCTGACCCATCCGGCATCCTCTTTCCCTGCAAGGAGAAGCTAAGGCCCTGTGCATCCTCACTTCAGGCCCAAAGGGCTGTAGCCCCACAGGAGGCTGCTGGCTGCTTCTGAGTGCTCAGGCTGCTGCTCTGTTTGAGGTTTGCTAGCAGACACCTGGCGGGCCTCCTCCAGGTCTCTTGCCTGCTGTCTCCTTTCTCCCAGCTCTTTGGGCCCTGAGAGCATGGTGACAATCACAATAGGCTAACTTGCAACTTAGGGAACATTATTCACCCACAGGAAATGTTAAATCCCAGGGGCTAAAACATCAGGAAATGGAAATTTGAGCCCCAATTCTGCCAAGACTGCCAGGTCTCGGCGAGTCCTTGGGCAGAAAGTGGCTTCCATGCCTTGCATGTCAGTCTGGGGTCTGTGAGATGAGTAGGTAGAGTACTTACCAGGTCTGCTGTCTCCTGTGGTTCTGAGATGCTACAGTGAGTCTATGCTTGGGGAAAACAGCTTAATGCTCCCATGGATCTGGGCTGAGCAAAACTAAAATGCCAAATCTGATACCCAAAAAATAACGGCACCATGGATTGAAAAGTCAAACAGGCAGAACCTGGGAGATAGGAATAACTTTTTTCATACATTTCCGTGCTTTGTGCGCAAATACCATTCAACAGATTCAGCTGGCCAGAGGTGCCTTTTGCTTATGGGGAGGTAAGCCTCTGCCCCAGCCCTCCTTGCAGCCAACAGCAAAAACCCACAGCAAGCTCTTCTGGCTCAAAGGATGCTAGGGCTCCTGCAGCTCCCTCCTGATCAAAGAACTATTCCCCATGGAATGCAAAGGGTACAGTCCAAAGGTAACTAGGGATTAACATTTTATTAGAAAGAAAAAATTCTGAAGACATCAAGTGACCTGAAATCGAGAGATCGAGGAAAAGCCAGAAGATCAAGAGGCCCAAACAATAAAGTGGTTCATGGGAGTGATCCCAGATCTCTGTCCTGAGCTCCCTCCTCCTTAGAAACATCACAAACCAAGCTAACACCAGCATCAGAGAAAATTAGACCTACTGTCTGTATTCAATTCTTATGTAAATATTAGTGATATCCTTGCCCACGAACACACAAAACTTCCAGAGGATTCGAAGTACGGAAAATAATCCTTTCAAAGAAACAGATACGCTTGGGATCTGTCATCTTTTCCTTTCTCCTGAAACCACTAACACTCCTCCATCAATTCTCAACCCACTCTGCTTCAACCCATCCTCACAAACACCTATGCCCAAGACAGTTCCTTCCCCCAGCCCGTGTCTCTAACTGTTCCCTACTTCAATCTTTGGGATCTCAGAAAAATAGAATTTTCTGTTACTGCTCACCTTAGCCAAGCATAGTTAGGAACACAAATTAACCACATTATCAAGAAAATTACCAAGTGTGTTCTGTGTAGACACGGACATGACCATGTGGGAATTCATGTCCCCTTGTCTGGGTTATTCACACCCCTGCGTCTCTCTGGGAACATAAGCATTAGGAGGTGACTGTACTAAGTGCTTTGCTCATTGAAGATTAGAGCAACAATGACATGGGCACTAAGCACCACTCTCCTTGGGTGTAGGGATGTGCCAGGCAGAACAAGCAATGGGAGAGGCTTAGTTCACACAGCCTCAGTCCTCCTTCCTGCTTCCCCCAATCCCCAACCTGTGTATGCCTGGAAATCCCTGCTCATTTCCGATTTGTTCAAAAACCGGGGGCTCCCTCATTTGGCAAGAGAGCAGCCAGGGAGTGGAGTGAGCCGAGGAAGGACAGCACTCATAGGATAAGCTTACACATTAAAAATGAAGAAAATACCCAAGGCACTCAGATAAACAGCCACCCTCCACCACCATCAAAAAGGAAACACAGGCTGGGCGCGGTAGCTCAAGCCTACAATCCCAGCACTTTGGGAGGCCGAGACGGGTGGATCACGAGGTCAGGAGATCAAGACCATCCTGGCTAACACGATGAAACCCCGTCTCTACTAAAAAAATACAAAAAACTAGCGGGGCGAGGTGGCGGGCGCCTGTAGTCCCAGCTACTCAGGAGGCTGAGGCAGGAGAATGGCCTAAACCCGGGAGGCGGAGCTTGCAGTGAGCTGAGATCCGGCCACTGCGCTCCAGCCTGGGCGACAGAGTGAGACTCCGTCTCAAAAAAAAAAAAAAAAAAAAAAAGGAAACACAGACCCTTCCCCATTCGACAGTCCCATGCCCCAGGGCAGTGAATATCCCCCTGAGACCCCCAGAGTGTCGTCAGAGTCACTCTGGCGACCCTTTTAACCTGGCTTTACCGCTGCTCCGTGGGATCCGGACTGTGATGGGCAGGCCCCTGCAAGACCCTTTGGTCCGGGAGACAGAGACAAGGGGAGCACCACCCTACTAAGATAGACGTCGGTCCACCCAGGTCAAGTCCCTGCCTGGCCATTGTGGTCCCTGAAACAGAGTCTGAAGGCATCAGAAGAACTGCGTGGCCGAGGAGAACCGTTCTAAGGCTCTTCTCTGTTAAGGCGCCCGTGCAGTGCTGGCCCTCTGGGTGCGAGAGACTTGGGATGGGAAGGCGAGTCACAGTCCAGGCCAGCAGGACTTCCCCAGCCTCGGTGGTTCTCAGGTCACCCGGGTGGGGACAGTTTACAGCATAACAAGGGACCTGCAGGTCCTCCCTGCCGGTCCCCACTTTGGCTCTGTCTCCTGTTGAGGCCACCATTGTCTCCCACCTCCCCACCCACGAGAGTCAGGGGCCGCCCTGCCCCCACCTTCCTACCCCCACCCTCGCTTTCCTCGCGGGTCTCCCCGTGCCCTGCCCTGCCTGCCTGCCCACCGTCACGTCCGGCCACCAGGTACCCTGGGCGCATCTCCAGATGCACGGCGCAGCGACCCTCTGCTGGTGCATCAGATCCTCAAGGGCCTTGCGTCCTTGGCTCACGCGGGGTTCCCGCCCTGGCGCCTCTGGCCCAGGACCGGTTCCCGAGTCATCTGCGGTTCGCCAGGATCCCGTCTTCCGCGCCTCTCTCTAATGCGCCCGCTCTCCATGCCTGGGCCCCCGGCCGCCCCGCTTCGCCCCTGCCCGAGAGCTCCCGGCGTCCCGCGCGTAACCTCCAATCCCAGTGGTGAGGGGCCTGGAGGGACAGGAGGGCTAGCTGGATGTGACCTGCCCGCCGTTTTGGGGTGGTGGGCGGGGTGTTTGGGGGTTGTTGGCTGCTCAGGGCTGCCCCGTGACATGCCCGTAGCACCTTGGCCAGGGTCGGCGCCCTCCTCTCCGAAGTCTAGGTGCCTAGTGCATCCTGGCGCAGAGGTTTCTTAAAGACCCTAGGGGGTTGCCCGTCGGCAGTGAGTGGGATGTGGGGAGCGAACCCGCGGGTAGTCTAAAGGCCAGACCCTGCTCCCCCAGACTCCGCCGCTAGGCCGGGGTGCCACCCCATTGCCATCGTGGGTCCGGAGCTGGTACCAGAAGGTCTGGCAGTGTGCGTGCGCACCTTGGAGAAGAAAAGAAATAAAATAAAATAAAAATTTAAAGACTTTTCCATGTCATGAGATCAGATATGCATTCTTGTGGCAAAAATGTTTCCTACCCAGTCAGGCTTTAAACAAAAAAAAAAAAAAAAACTTAAAAAAAAAAGTTCCAAATAAAATAAGGTGGGAGAAATAGTTCTTCCTGCACAAGTGAAAGAAAATTGAACCCCTGTCTCCATTCATCACATACAGGTGAGACAGCCCTAGGTAGGACTTCTAGGGAACTGTCAGTTCAAGAGTAGGCCAGACACAGAGTTCACCAATCAATTGCCTCTGACCAGGTTGGAAGGGCAAATGCCTTCCAAACACAGGTCTGAGCTTTGCTCCTGGGCTCCTATGTAAGAAGCTTGTATTAACTGCCCTACAACACGATCTGTCCAAGATCCTTGGAGAGCAGAGGGTATGGGGAGATGTTTCTACAAATGCTTCTAGGAGGTCCTATGTGTCACCTTCCATCTCGTCTCCAAAGTATCAGACAGCTGGTGAAGGAGCATCAGGCAGAACTCCTCCAGGAGCATCTGATGAGCCAGAATTTTTAGCCTGAGGAGCAATTAGGGAAATGCCGTCGAAACATTTATGAGCAGCAGCATTCCCCAGACCTGAGTTGGAATTCTAGACTAGCTGGGTAACTTAGTAAAGCTACTTCTTTGAGCCTTAATTTATTTATATGTAAAATGAGGATAATATTCTCGTTGCTGTGAGAAATTAATGAAATACATATACAATGTGTCAGACACTTAGCAGGTGTTTAACAAATACAAGCTCCCTTCCTCACCACTTTTGTACCTTTGCCCCCACCCTGCCCTGGTGTGTGTGGCCCAGACTGTAGCTCTGACCTTTTAGCATAGACAAAGGAGAAATGCAAAGGGGCTAGACCGATCCGGTGAGAATCAGAGGGACAGTTACTTCCATGGCCGGAATTATTTGACCCTCCTCTTCCCTCTACCAACATAAATCTGTGGTTTTCAAGCTTTAGTTCTTCTAGGAATCACCTGGAAGTTTGTTAAAATACAGATTCCTGGGCTCATCTCTAGAACTTTTGATTGAGAGTTCCAGATGGAGTCCAGGATCTGCACATTTAGCAACTACCCCACAGGGATTCTGATGCAGGTGGTGGTCCGTGGACCACATTGTGAGATGCACCAAGACAGTCAGGGCTTTTAATGAAGGAGGCAGGCATTAATTTGGTACCTAAGAAAAAGTCTTTTGCCATTGATATTTAATCAAGCACACCAAAAGAAAGAAGGAGCCATACAGGAATCATGCAAATACAATGAACTTGCAGGCAACCAACAGTATAAACCCAGCTGATTAGCCTCCGTCAGTCTTTCAATCTGGACATACGAATAGTTGGGGGACTCTGGGAATATACAATCTCTCAGAGCAAGTGAGGGGCCCAGCTCCACAATCCCACTGTCCCTCCATGCTGAGGCAGCATCTGGAGACCCTCTCATCCAAGGGCAAAGCACAGAGATGTTTCCACACTCTAACTGGCTCCTTTCCAAGAGGATCTGGCACACTCAGGACTTAACAAACATCTGTTAGCCGAAGTTAATTGGGGAAGACAATGACTGAAAAATTTATATCAAAAAAACCTTTCTATTTCTTTCCTGGACCACAGGGAGGGGGAGAAGAAATGGAAGTGAAAATAACGTCAAACCCAGGGTTTACACCCAAAGAGTAAATCGCTAACTCCAATAAGAAGGAAACAGGAGAGTTAGTTCTGGGTTCTCTGTAAGGAGAAATTACTGAACTGACATTTGGGCATGCAGGAGAAAAGATTTCCACTCCCCAACCCACACTGCCCCATCAGTCCACAGTCCCACGCCCTCTACGAAAACCGCACAGATCGGGCACTGGAGCAGGCCCCCACCACAGAGGGGGAACACAGTGCACCACTGCTGATGGCCACACCCTCTGAGCCAAGGGAGGCAGCGGAGTCCAGGTCCCCGCAGACCACACCACCCTGGGAACGGCTCACACCTGCGGACAGAGACACAGGTCAGAATTCTCTTCCATCTCAGACATGTTATGACCCAGAATCCTTTAGAATCAATGATTAATTCTCTTCCTTCTCTGAGGGACCAGCAACATGAGTCTTTTTAAACTACAGGCAAACCTGAACCCATTGCCATCTGCTTCTTCAGGAGTGTGGTTAGCAAATTGCACACTGAACTCTACTTGGACCAGGCTGATGTTGAGAGGTGTTCATACAATCTTTGAGCAAAAACTGATAGATCACAGTAGAGGAGTCATCTAGAAATATGATTGCTAGAGAGGTGAGGGGAATGGAAGGATGGGAATCAGACACCTGGCCCAGAGGCTGTGTGTACATTGGATTACTAGATAGAGATTTACAAGTTGCCTGCAGAGACCCACATGATCAGAATATAAACCTAACATTTTTTTCTTACTAGAACATGATACCACTTGAGTAGTATTCTGTGTGTAACAAAAAGGCTTAAGCTACTTTTGCAGAACCAAATAGGGGTTCAGAATTTGCCCCATTCATTAACTTAGACTTCATGGATGTTCCAGGTGGATCCATATATGGTCAAATATTTGAGGTCATCAGTTTGTCTGGACCCCAGAGACATCAGCTTAGGAGTCCCTGGCCTATCACTCCATAGACAGAGGCTTGGTCATCAGTTAGATGCAATCTAATACTAAGATTACTGACACCCCAGAGAGCCATGCCCACACACACCCAACTTACAGATATTGACTGAGCCCACGCCTTCACACAGCCTGCGGGGAGAGGAGAGAGTGTACAGTTAGTGCTGAGTTCCTCTGCTTTTGCACCAAACCTGTTCTCCTCCATGCTGAAAGAGGGGAGGGGCCCTAAGAGGCAGGGGCAGGCTACCCACCTGCTGCAGACAGCATCAGTGTTGGTCCTGCTTGCTGGGATCCCAAAAGGACAGGAGTATGTTAGGTTCCACGATCCAAAAGGCCAGTTTATGCCGTGTTTGGCTTTCAGCCATGGAATTTGGTGAACTGAGGAGTAGAGATGAGGGGCGCACCCTCCTGGTCCCTTGGCTAGAAATGCCAGCAAAGCCAAAGTGGTGATGGAAGCTGCTGCTACCTAGTTAGATGTCTCTGAGCAGGAAAAACTTGCCTATTACACAAACAGATTCATTTTTATCCCAGGATATTAAATGATACTCCAGACATCTACCTTATTTCATTCAATGCAGAGGGAGGCTGAAGAAGAGTATGGTGTGGTTAAGAGCCTGGACTCTCAAGCCAGGCTACCTGGACTTAAATCTGGCTGTGCCGCTTACTAACAGGGTGACCTTGGGCAGGTCGCTTAACCTTTCTGTGCCTCAATTTCCCCAGCATAAAATGGGGATGATAATACCCGTCTGAAAGGATTATTGTAAAGTTTGATTGAGTTCCCCATGGAAAGTGCCTAAAATGCAGACGGGCACATAGTAAGGAAATCCAATATGTGTGCTACCAACATTATAAACATCTCATTTTTGTAATCCCAGCACCTTGGGAGACAGAGGCAGGTGGATCACTTGAGCCCAGGAATTCGAGACTAGCCTGGCCAACATGGCGAAACACTGCTTCTACTAAAAATATAAAAATTAGCCAGGCATGGCGGCAGGTACTTGTAGTCTCAGCTACTTGGGAGGCTGAGGCAGGAGAATCACTCGAATCCAGGAGGAGGAGGTTGCAGTGAGCCAAGATTGCACCACTGCACTCCAGCCTGGGCGACAGAGTGAGACTCTGTCTCAAAAAATATGTCTATATCATTTATGATGAGACATTTATGCCACTGCAGTGAGCTTTTTATAAACACTCCCTCCTCCCTCACACCTCTGCACTTTCTGTTCTGTCTCCCTTTTTGTAGCTTCCCACTTCAAACCTTTTTCCCCAGGAAAGCTCTACCCTGCCTCATTCTGCCCAGCTCAAAACACATCTTCACTCATCTTTTGAGTGAGGATGTATGCATCTGGCTCAGTTTCCTGCCACTCAGTCCGGCATTGCCACAGCCTTAGGACTGTGCCCTTTCAAGGAACCCACAGTGCCCGTGGTGGTGCCTGTCGAACCACAATGCTGGCGACAGCTATCTCTGAGTTGAGTGGCTCTGGATGCTTTTGTTTTCTTATTTTCTGTGTTAGCAGCAATGAGCATTACTTAATGTAATTAAATTAAATGTTTTAAATGCCAAGAGGAGGCAGTCTCTTAAAAGGTCAATGGCCACAGTACACATAGCACAATATGCTAAATCAACTTTAAAATCACATGCATTGGGGATATGTACTAATAATTCTGATATATTAATCCATTCATTATTAGTATCATAATGAAAATCAGTGCAAGTGCCAGCTGCTCACTGAACGCTAGTGAGTGGGTTGGGGCCTTAAGTGTCCGAATGCAGAGAGAACTCCTGTGACTTCACCCAGAGCCCCGAGGAAGCTGACAGAAAAGTGTGTGTGCTTGAGTCAAGCATGGAGCAAGTCCAGCAGCGTGGCCAGGCTGCCCTCAGTGCCGCTTCATGGAAGGTTTCTAAAGCCGACCAGGCCTATGAGTTCCCTCTCCACGGGGGCAGCCTGGTCTGACCATCATCTCATGACAATCACCTCCTCCCACTGGGGCTTGCTATGTTCCATTAAAACTCACTTAATCCTGCAACAGCCTTACGAGGTGGATTTTGTGATTATCTGTTTTACAGCTGAAGACACTGAGGTATAAAGAGGTCACATACTAATAAGTGGTGGAACTGGGATTTGAACCCAGAGTGAGCTCATGGCCTGTGCTCTTCACCTCTATACTCTACTACCCAGTCCATCCTCCCCACCCTGAAGGGACCCAGCTAGAAGCTCTAATGATGTGGCCGTCCCAAGTCCAGAGGCCCACACAACCATCCCAGGTGTAAATACACATCACTCTGCCCTACGCTGGCTTCACCTTCCCTCAATTCTTGGCTCAAATTGTCAGCACAGCTTCTCCTCAGCTGTTGAGAAGGCAGCCTCCTTCTCCGACAGCTTCCCTGGGCCACTAACCCCAGGCCCTGGAGGACTGATGTATGTCTGTCTTGTCTTCCTTTGCAAGGACAGAACTTGTGCTGCTCATTTCTATTCCCTGGTCCTGAACACCAGGCTATCTAGGCTGATAGGATTCTTTTCACATCCCAAATCAAATGGCCTTTAACTAATTTTCTGAATGATTCCAGCTTTAAGAACCCACTGAAGCTGATTACAGAAACGTTTTAGCCAAGAGGGTAAAGTAGTGGCCTTGGAATGAGCTTCAGGTTCCAGCCCGAGGGGCTGTGCAGGAGGGAGAAGAGCATCAGTGGCCAGCCCGGAGACCCGTACATTTTAGCTGAGCCATTAACTGGCTGTGCTCTTAGGCAAGCCCCTTCCCCTCTCTGGTGTCAGTTTCCCTATCTGCAAAGTGTGGACATGGTTGGAGTCCATGATTTCTAGAGTCTTTCCCAGTTTGAACACTCTCTTCCTGGAGGATTTCAGTCCAGCTCTGAGTAGGGACGTGAAGGGACCCTGGAGCCCCCATCCTCACCGGATCCCCTCGTCCTCCAGGAGTTTGCGATAAGTGGCGATCTCCACGTCCAGGCCCAGCTTGGAATTCATCACCTCCTGGTACTCCTTGAGCAGGCAGGCCATGTCCTACTTGGCCTTCTGCAGGGCACCCTCCAGCTCAGCCAGCTTGCAGAGGGCATTGCTGAGGGCTGCCTCACCCTGCTGCTCAGACTGGGCCACCATGGCCTCCAGCTGCAGCGCTGTGGGGATGGACAGAAGGGAAGGAGTTTGAAAAGGGTGCAGGTTGTGGGGACTCTGGTGGGTCTCAAGTGGCCTTGGTCATCCTATTTTATCTCCATTCAAGATGGTTAACTTTTGAACGTAATACTATTTAAAAGAAATACATCAATGGAAAATTAACTAGGCAGGGACATGGCCCATTTGGATTTTTTTTTCCTTCATTTTTGTACACTGTATCATAAAACTGACTTGAGTTTGGCAGGTGAGCCATTAGAGGGAGGAAATGTTAGCACTAAAATAGGAATGATCATTATTAGTGATATTACCTTATACTTGTATATACTGTTGCTCATTTACAAGGCACTTTCATAGATGTTATCTTATTTGACCTTCAAAGTTAATCTGCAAGCTTGCCACAACAGGCATTATTATTCCCATTATGCAAATGAAGAAATTAAGACTCCAAAAGGCTGTGACTTGCCCTAAGCTATGCAATTAATTAGCGCCAAGCTCAGGTATTCAAAGGCCACTGTGCAGGGTCTCACTCTTTGGCCTGCTGGGATCATCTTGCTGAAAGAAGCTCCATGTGCAACAATTATCAACACGCTAACTACTGCCCCTCCCTTCACCCCACTTAAGAAAGCATATCAGAATCAAATGAACAAAAGCATTATTATTACGGGGACAACTTCGAATCTTCTCTAATTTCACATCTAAAAAGTAAACCATTCGCATGTTTCACTACTCAGCTCTTAACCACAACAAATTACTAGTGATACATCCTGCACAGTGATGAAGAACAGCAACTTAGAAGGGAGAAGACAGAGACTGAGCCAGCCGTGTGTGGGAGCTCAGTGTTATGCTGGAGGTAGTATTACAAATCAGTGGTGAAAGGATGGATTACATAATCTATTTTCTTACAATATGTAGAAAAGTTAATTTAGAACCCTACTCACTGTGTATACAAAAAAAAATAAAATAAAGTTCAGATGGATCACAGACCTAAATGCAAGAGGTAAAACTATAAAACTAATACGGGGGAGAAATTTAAGAGACTACCTCTATTACCTCAAAACCTTCTAAGTCTAAACCATTAAAGGAAGAACTTAAAATGGATTTGGGCACATCCAGGTTAAAGATTTGGGTTCAACAAAGGACAAACAGACAAGTGATAGACTGAGGGAAAGTTAATTGCAACATGTGTACTGACGAAGACTTACAATCCAGATAGAATGGACAAAGGAATACTGCAAATCACCAAGGAAAAAGAAGGGAGCTACAGTAGAAAAATGGGCAGATACATGAGTAGACAGTTCTTAGAAGGGGAATACAAATAACTAGTAAGTGTATGGGGAAAGATTTCCTATCACTGCTTAATAAAGAAATGAAAATTAGAATAACAATTAGGTGCCAGTTTACACCTATCAGATCCACAAGAATTTGGAAGTTTGGTAATAGCAAGTGTTGGAACATGAGCCCTTGCATGCTGATTATAGTAGTGTACTCTGGCACAGTTCAAAAACACGCCTCTCCAAAGATGATAGCAGTCCCTGAAGATAGGAGGGAAGCAGGAACCAGACAAGAAGTGGCAGGTGTATGGAGTGGGGTCTCGGCGCCCCCCAACCTGCTGCTTGGCGTTCTCCACCTCTGCCGTCAGCCTCTGGATCATGCAGTTCAGCTCGTTGAGCTCATCCTTGGTTCTGCAGAGGTTCTCACCCTGCTGGGTGACTGTGGCCTTCACCTCGTCGCACTATGGGTTGAGAGGCAAACACGCAGAAACAATGGCTAGCAGCTGCTGTTCCCGACCCAATCAGCCAGCCTGCTGTTCCGCAGCTCTCCTGCCTTCTGGCCCTGCTCTACCCGGGACCTCAGTGGCAGCCCCTCTAGAGTGCAGAAGTGTGTTTCCCAGAGAAACTCGAGGCTCACAGCTCTCCTCCTCTCTCAGTGGGGCAGTTCTGCCCTCCAGACTACCTTGGTTTGGTACCAGGTGTCGGCCTCCGCCCGGCTGCGACTGGCAATATCATCATACTGAGCCTTGATCTCGGCCACAACCAAGTCCATGTTGAGCTCCTGGCTGTTGTCCATCTTCACCACTACAGAAGTGTCAGAGATTTGTGATTGAGAGAGGTGGATTTCCTGTAGGAGACAGCAACCAGTGCCCTCAACTCCAAATCCCCTTCTGATCCTATCTCCTCAGGAAATTAAAAAAAAAAAAAAGAAGTCCCAACTCTGAAATTAGAAAACTACCAGCAAGTCAGGAAAATTTTAAAACTGTAGTTCTAAGAGGAAAAGGCTGGAATTGGGACCTTGGCCTCGAAGCAATGTAACGTGGAATTCTACTAATACAGGGATCGACAGGGCTGGATTTATGTGCATGCCGCCACCCTGGGCCACCCCGCCTTGGAGCCTGAATAATCCAGATCAGCTGTAGCTCTGTGCACAAATCTAATCAGCCAGATCGTGGCCAGAGGTAGAGGCCTGGATTACCTGCTTGGGTTTTTACACTACCTGAATTAACAAATTAATTGTCAGATCTCCACTTCACGACGTGGGAATTAACCACATTCTTTCAAATCATCTTAAAGGAAGGGCATCACCCACTTCCACCCGAACAAGATAAAAATCCCCTCTGGTCACAGAAGGGAAAATATCCGAGCCTAGGAAAGTCAAGAATGTACAGTTTTCCCTAGAACCCAGGAACCAGGACAGGCCACACTCAGAGGAAACCCTCCCCTGCCCCCTCTCTCACTTGCTCTTCCAAAGAGGGGGAGAGATTTACCTCCTCGTAGGGGGACTGCAGGAAGACTGGCTCCTCCCTCAGCGGCTCCACGTTGGCCTCCAGGTCCGCCTTGTGCAGATAGGCGCAGTCTACATCCTGGTGGAGACAGACACGAGAGGATGGGAAGTGACCTTTGTCCCCCTTGCTGTGCCCCTGAGCCTTGGCACTCCTCAGTGGGCCCTGAGACCACCTCCTGGCCCACCTCTCTGCCTCTGGCCTGCCCCTGCCCAGCCACCCTGCACTTACAAGTCTAACCTAGACTTCTCATCTTCACCTTCAGGGACCCCCTAGAAGAGACAGATCCTTTGTTATCTGCCAATGACATTACCTCCCATTGCATAAAAGAGACCACCTGTGGAAATGAAGTGGAAAGAGGTCTGACCCCCTCCAGAGCTGAGGACCTTGCCAAAGAAGGAAGCCTGATGCCATGGCCCAGAACGTCAGGCTGCTGCCTCCCAGCCAGACTGACCCACAGAGCACAAGCATGTGACAATCACAGAGCCTCTCTGTAGATTGTCCTCAGAGCCCAGGTCAGGAAACACCCAGCACTCAAATAGCTGACTCTCCTGCCTGGGAGGAAGGCCAAGGCTTTATTGGCAGATCTGTCACCAGCCCCCTCTCCACTCTGTGGTACTCACAAAAAAGGAGGCTGGCAAGCAAGCAATTGCTTGTTAAAGAACATTCACATGTGCTTTCACTCAGCAACATGAAACAAAAGGGAAATCATTCACAGTTTTATTTCTCTGGGCTTTTCCATCATCACCAGTTGTGCTGAATGATGGCCACACTTTTAAATCATTAACAAGCTGAGAACCAGCCCCCTAGTCTGGGATAACAGGGGGAGGCAATGCCCGCAAGAGAGCAACACAGAATTAAAATTGAACATTTCAGCCAATCCGGTAGTTTAAAAAAAGCCAAGCAGGAGCATGATGAAGTTTTCTTTTTATGAAGCCGCCATTGGCACCGTCTGGGTTCCTGCATAGGCTCCAAGGTGGCTTCTGCGGCCAAACCCACCTTCTTGTGCCAGGGGCTCCAGTGCCTTAACACCAACAATTGGGCTAATGGGAACCTGACAGGGCCCACAGCATCAGAGCATCCAGTGTCCAGGATTTAATCCTTCCCATGTGAGAACAGTCACTCACCTTCTTCAGCATCACGAACTCGTTCCCAGCTGTGGCCCTGAGGACCAGCTCTTCTTCATACCTGAGGAGAGACAAGCCAGGTGGAAAGGCCCCTGGGACTGAGGACCTGGCCAGGCCAGAGCCCAGGTGTGCCAAACTCCCTGGTTTTCTCCTTTCTCTGTGCCTTTGGAGAAGAGGCTTGGCCTCTCTGGACTTCTATTTCCTAGCCACAAAGAACCCATTGGAAGGACACTGGACTTGAAGTCCAGGTCCCTGGTATCTGGTCCCAGCTTAACTGAAGTTGCTGCAAAACCCGAGGCAAGTCATTTAATCTCTTTGTATCTTGGTCTAAATCACCTGAGGTGCAGTGAGGCACTCGGTAAACATTTGTGGAATTATTTAAAAACAGACCGATGTTCCACAGAGTCTTTAAATTCTACACTGTAGAAAACATAGAACTCTATGAAGCCACCCGCATGAGGTTTTATTCCCTCTGCCCCAATATCCAAGGACTTGAATTCCTAGAAGCAACTTCTTGTTCAAGCCATTCCCCCACCCTCCTCCATCAGCCCAGCCCTCTTCCTCTTGCCTGTGAGACTACAGCCCCGGAGCAGCCCTGCCCCCACCAGGAAGACCAGAGTTCCCAGAGCATGGTTTTCATAACTTTTTTTTTTTTTTGAAACGAAGTTTCACTCTTGTTGCCCAGGTTGGAGTGCAATGGCACAATCTCAGCTCACTGCAACCACAACTCCCGGGTTCAAGCGATTCTCCTGCCTCAGCCTCCCGAGTAGCTGGGATTACAGGCGTCCACCACCACACCCAGCTAAATTTGTTTTGTATTGTTAGTAGAGACAGGGTTTCATCACATTGGCCGGGCTGGTCTTGAACTCCTGACCTCAGGTGATCCACCTACCTCGGCCTCCCAAAGTGCTGGGATTACAGGCGTGAGCCACTGCGCCCGGCCTGTTTTCATAACTTTTGAATTACACGGTCATTTGGGGCTACAGTAAGCACTCAGCTCTATAATTACCAGCCCACACACCCCCAGAGTGGGAGACAGACCTTGATGCCTGCACACTGAGGATTGTGTCTACATTTGCTTCACCCCAAAGGAAGTGAGGACCCACTGCTGGGTCCAGCCAGATGGTAAAACCTGAACTTCCAAGAATCCCAAGAAGGGTTAGAATTACCAGGATTGATTAAGGTCAAAATCACCCTTCACTCTGTATCTACAAGGTAAGTACAGTGATCCAGTGAGTTTAGACTAGGTAATGGACAAGCCAAACAACTCAGAAAAACCCAGATTTATATTGGTATTTGAATTGTGGAGCCTTGCAGAACAAGAACCTGATGGTTTATCTGCAGAATAAATAAAGGAAGAGTCCAAGTTCGTCAGATACTTGGAATGGCTTCAGCCAGTTCATTTTCGGATATCTCTCCAGAGCCTTTCACTTTTCCCCCGTCCTAGCTCTGACTGCCGCGGGCTCCTCCTCTCCAGCCCTGCTGGCCTTGCTTCTCCTGTTTTCATTTGTTTCTGTCTCTTCATCTCCGCGTCAGTCTGTGCCCTGATGTGTGTCTCATCCCTCCCAGACTGGGAACTCTTCTTCTCTATAAATATTTTCCCAGCCCCCAGCACAGGGCTACAAGAGCTAGGAGCTGACATGAGACAAAGCAGATGGGTAAAGCAGAAGTGTCTGATAGCTCGTCAGGACAACCCTGGCCTTCAGCGATCTCGACTTCTGGAGGAGTTGTGTGGTCTCAGCTAAGACCGACTCCACTGCCTAGAACCATCCCAGCCCTGTCATGCTCACTTCTTCTTGCAGCCCTGCAGAACCTCCTGCGTGCAGTTGAGCTCTGAGGCCAGCCTGCCGCTGTCAGCCTCCATGCACTCGGCCTCCCGCCGCAGAGTCGCAATGTAGCCCTGGAACAGGGGCTCCAGGTTGCTCTCGCAGCACTCACGGTTCTGGTAGAACTGCAGCTTGGTCTCCAGCAGTTTGTTCTGCTGCTCCAGGAAGTGCACCTGCCATTCAGGAAGGAGGAAAGAGACTGAGGGGGAAGCCTGAGGGTAGGGTTTGCCTGGTCCCCCAGAGCTCTTTCTGCCCTTAAGGATGGCCCCTGCCCTGCAGCAGCCTGTGACCTTCCCCAGGAGGCCAAATTATTGGCAAAGTCTGAAAGTGCAGGTCACAAGTAGTCCCCAAGTAACTTCCCTCCACCCATCCCCCCTCCTAGAAAAAGCACACTATAAACATTCATTTATTCTACACAGAATGAAATTAACATCTGATCCTGCAGACATACTTCATACTATGCATAGTAGGCAAATAATAATCCCCTGCAAAGATGCCTGCACTAGAAGGATTTGAAACATGAGAAGGACTCAACTCGCTATTGCTGGCTTTGAAGATGGAGGAAGAGGGTGCCACAAGCCAAAGAATATGGACAGCCTCTTGAAGCTGAGAACAACCTCCAGCAGCCAGCCAGCAAGAGAACAGGGACCTCAATCCTGCAACCACAAGGACCTCAATTCTGCCAAAAGCCTGAATGTCCCTGGAACCAGATGCTTCCCTGGGGCCTCCAAAAAGAAATGCAGCCCTGATGACACCTTAACATCAGTCTTTGAGGTAGTAAATTTGTGTTGTTTTAAGCTGCTAAGTTTGTGGGCATTTGTACAACAGCAATTTTAAAATGTACACACCATGACTTTTCCTCACTCTGATGCTGGGGCACTGAAGCCCAGGATGGGGGATCCCAGGCCAGGAATTAGGAGACCTCTCACTCTAACTCTGTCACCAACCACACCACTTCGCCTCATTCTCACTGAATTTCATTGTAAAACAAGACAGGAGGAATACATTAGCTGTGATACACTGGCAGCTGCAGGCCCTATCAGGCCCACAGATATGTCTTACTTGGCTTGCACACTGTTTTATAGAGATCTGATTAGTTGCCAACATTTAATAACTGAGTGGTTTCAAGTAAGAATCTGGATCTCTCTGACCCTCTTGACATACCAGAAGTTCTGGCAAGGCTAGGTAGGCCTATGGCTGGCGTGAGCAGTGGCTACGGCCCTTCTAGGTGGGCACGCCTCTCAAGTTTGGCTTCATTCATGTGACCGCCCCCGTTGAGGTCTGCAGTTACCAGACCTAAAGCAGGTGATTTCTTCTCCAACCCTAACCTTTTGGGAGTACAAGCCTGGTACAAACCCTCAACTGTCTGACTGTCCATGCTTGTGGGACAAGGACCCAAAACTCTGATTATCCAAAAGGCATCTGCCTTGGGTTTTAACATGCAGAACCAGGTCATGGGACAGCCCTCTGGCAGGTTTAAACCCACCATATCAATGCACTTTGTAGTCTGGAGCACAATGCAGTTTGGAGCCTGCAGGAAGAAGGCTGAAGGGAGGAGGGTGGCCATCAGCAACACCAAGGGAGGGGAAAGCCAGCCTGATGCCACGGTATAAGTTCCTCTCTCCAGACCCAGAACTGACGCCTCTCAACAGAGAGAGCAGCATTCATGGGTTATGCCCAAAAGGCCACATGCAGAGACCCCTTTGAGCCTGCACTCTCAGGGCTCTCCCTGTGCTTTTGAGCAAATTAGGAAAAGATGCCTCCAGCCCCTTGCCAGGGCGCACGGTTCTGCCAGCAAAGCCTGGGCTGGATTCCAACCTCCCCTGCTCTTACTAGGTGTCCTTGTGCAATGAATAACCTGCCTAACTCTATGGTCAGCTTCTTTGTGCCAATGGAAGGGAAGAGTAATCTGGACAACCAGCGGTATGTTAACAATGGACGCCCAGCACCTCTGTGTGCAGATATGCCCTTTTCTGATGTAGCGTTGATCTGAGAGCAGAACTTCCAGCCACCCATCGCCTTGGTTTGTGCCTTCTTATGCAGTCCCAGGATGTAGATATGCACACCATTCAGCCCTGGAAAATGAGCTTCTCCTCCTTTAAACTTTGGTGGCTGCCCTCCCCCAAAGACTGTGAGCTCCTAGGGAGGGCATCATTAGGTTAAAGGAAACCAGAGCTATACACTCAACCAGGAGGACTCTGAAATTGCAGCATCAGAAAAGTTCAATTCAACAGCCTCTCTCCAGACCATGCTTTAAGTTTCTCAACTCACTGCCTTTAATCTATGCATGTGCTTCAGGGTATAAAGTGCCTCGGATAGAAGTTTTAAGGGTTCACAGCCTTCCTATCATGTCCCCTCCAAGGAGGAGCAGGAAAGGATCCTCTTACCCCTCTGCATCCTGGCTCCTGCTCCACGCTAGGGACGGCAGCATCTTCTCTAATGGGGAGGTGAGACATGCCTAAGCAGAGCTGCCTGCTCTGCCCACACCTTCCTACTGTGTGCTGGTGATATCAGGAAGATGGACAGCACACACACATCATGTTTGCTGCTTGCCTGTGAGTGGCAGCAGCAAACCCTCCTGTTCTGTCTGGTGGTTTCAGATTCATTATTGCATTTGACTCACATGGCAACATTTGAAAGACCCTGATTCAGCTATGTTCTCAAGGCCACATGCTAGTCAGTGGCAGGATAATTTGAACCACCCCATCGTCAGATTCCAAGTCCCTTTCCCCTTCCTAAGCCACAGTCCCAGGAAACAACACACAGACCCACCTTGTCAATGAAGGCAGCAAACTTGTTGTTGAGACACTTGATCTGCTCCTTCTCCTCCTGCTTCACACACTGGGCATTGGGGTCGATCTCTAGGTTGAGGGGTATGAGGAGGCTCTCGTTGATGGTGACAGATGTGATGCGGGGCGGTCTGAGCTTACAAAGGCCCCCTGCCCATAGCCAAACCTGCCTCTGCTGTGTAGGAGCCATCCACAACTCACCGCAATCCGGGGAGACCACACTTTACACAGGATCTGACTGCCAAAGCCTCCCAGGCGCCTGTAGCCTAGTCCCCCAGGACTGCCCCCATGATGGGCCGTGGCACTGACACAGCTGTGATCCCCAGGCTTGGACACAATGGCAGAGCGGGAGCTAAAGTTCTTGACCCTGCAGCCAGAGCTGATGCGGTAGGATTGGCTCGCCTTGCCTCTGCTCTGCAGGACAGTCCCCTGGTCTGAGGATTGAAGGATGACATGGTCTCACACTGGAGGCCTGTTATTGCTCCCGCCTTTTATTGGGCAGGGGACAGGCCTCCTGACAACATAAAAGGCAGAGAACGTTATTAATGCCATTTATGAGCATGGGAATCTCCCACTAGGCAGATCACAAGGGAAACTGAAACCTGTCTCTTTTAATAGGCATATCAAAGAGACCCTGCATCCCAATAAATCTGCCCCTGCCATTCCAACCTCGCAGGCCTAGACACATCTATCAAGCCCCTAACTCCCCTCCAACCTGTGAGAGGACCAGGAATCTTCAACCCACCAGGCAAGTCAAGGCTTGGGCCAGCACATTCTTGAAACTCCAAGGGTCCTATGTCCCACGAAGGTCCCACCCAGCCCATCCTTTCAGATTAGGCACTTGTGGGGCAAACCCTTCAAGCCTTCCCCTATGATTGCTGTTAGCTACAATTCGTCTTATAGGGTAGCCATTGGACTTCGTGTTGCCTCCCCTTGAAGGCAGAAGTCATGTCTATTCACCTTTATATCCCCTCTAGCAAGTAGTACATACCAGGTGTGTTCAGGAGGGAGTGGCCAATATCTGCAGAGCATCTTTATCTAGTCCACAAATACTGACTGACCCTCCACTATGTGCCAGGCCCAGTCACTGGCCTCAGGAGCCGGCCTGGAGCAGGTGCCTTCATTTGGCAGGCAAGGTCCCACCAGAACAGGCCCTCAACTACAGGCTGGGGGAAATAAAGCTAGGTGGACAGTTTGCCTGTGAAGAACCTGACCTCACTGGTGAGACAGAGGCAGGGAAGTGTCAAAGCCAGAGAAGGAAAGATGACCAGGTAAGGGGCACAGATAGCATATTCTTAGCCTTCCTAGGAAGGTCACTTATAGCTGGCCAAAGAGTCACAGAGGAAGCAAGACCAAAGTCAGGTCCGAGAGGATGGCAACGTCTTTAGGGAGAACAGAGGCGGGGGTGCAGAGTCTCCAGGCACAGCATAACCCTAATTCCTAGAGAAATTAAGCAGTGCATGAGATCCTTCACAAAGCAGGGCCCTCGGCCAGGGACTGCCCACCCCTGTCTCCCACCCCATCCTGTAGGGCACTTTCTGTGTCACACCAAGAACAGGATGGAAATGGGACTTAATGGGGAAAGTGCCTACCTTTTTATACAGCACAGCAGCAGTCTGGAGGCAATTATGCCAAACTGCCTCAGCCCCAGGCCCTTGAGTAGAGCTCTCTGTGCGTGAGGACAAGAATAAAAAAAATCTTCTGGAACTCTCTCTCAGAGAAACAGGCTTCGGGAGGGGCACAAGAAAAGAGCCAAACACCTCAGGAGAGAGTAGGAGTCTTCCTGGTCCCTTTCTCTCACACACATGCACACGCATACACATCTACATACACACACATGCATACATGCACACATTCCTCACAAGAGAAAGACACACAGGACAGAGTCACATGCTAGGAGCAGAGTGTAAGGATGGACGCAGAGGGAGCAGGTTCCGGCCCAACCCCAGGAAGCATCAGTCTGAGATGGGGGCCTTGTTTCTGCATCTGCAGCACAGAGCTCCAAGGGGAACCAAGACAGCAGAGGAGGCCTGGGGAGGCACCCTATAAATTGAACTCTATCAAGAAACAACGTCCTCCAGCCATTTGTTCTTTTGGCCATGTGGCTACCTCACCGCTTGCTGGCCGCGGAAGGACAATTCCCACACTAACCCTAACCCACGGGGAAGAGTTGAGTGTGTCTGAAGGTGAGAGGGCTTCTCCATGGTGGACACACTAAACAAGGGAAGCAAAATAGAAACCAGAATTCAAAGCTGATGCTCTGGAGGGGCCTGTCTCGTGCTGGTCTCTATTTGTTTCTTTCAGTCAACCAGCATTTACTGAGCACCCACTATATGCCAGTCACCTTTAGATGAGCTGGGAATATACCAGTAAATAAAATAGACAAAAAACACATATTTCTGTGGGTTCACATTACAGTGGGAGAGGTGAATGGTAAACTCAGATAAATAAATTATATGTTAGATGGTGGTAAGTGTTACAGAAAGAAGAAAGAAACAGGTTAAGGGGAGTCAGGAGAGCTGGGAGAAAGAGTGGGTACAATTTCAACTGTGGTTAGAGTAAGCTCCACTGAGAAGGGGACGTTTAGACAAAGGTTTTAAGGGGGTAAGGGCAAGCCACACGTGCTGAGGAAGGAGCCTGCGCAAAGACCCACAGTAGGAACAAACAGGCCTGGTGTTCCCACCAAGAGCAAGGAGGCTGGTGTGGTTTTTGCAGTGAGAGTGAGGGAGTGAGTATGGGCATGGTCAGAGAGACACAGCGATGAGGGGTCTCCACACAGGTCATGGAAGGCCAGCGAGCTGTTGTAAGGACATCTGCTCCCACACAGAGTGCCGTGTAGAGCCTTGGAAGGTTTTGTGCACAGGACTGACATGACCCGACTTGTTTAAATGATCACTCTGGCAGCTGCCTGGGAAACAGACTCTAGGCGACATGACAGTGAAAGGAGGGAGAAGGGTCAATCCTAGGAGATGGCAGAGGCTCCTGCCAGGGAGGAGGGCATGAGAATCCCTGGAGGGCGTGAAAGGTGGCCAGCTATGGATAGAAGTTGAGGAAAGAGTCAACTAGATTTCTTGACTTACTGGATTTGAGATGTGAGACAAGGGGAAGAGTCAAGAACGCCTCCACATTTTCTGGTAGGTTAAAGTTGTCTCTGCAACAAAGATAAGCAGTAGCACAGTGAGACAAGTGCCAAGGCAGGTGCCCCAAATGCTCATCGTGGCTTTGCCAACTCGTGCAGCCTGGCACAAGTCACCTACCCTCTCTGGTCCCCAGTGTTCTCAACTGTACAAGCAAGGGTTGGACCGGCTGACTTTCAACATTTCCTACGGAAACCATGTGGTCTCCTTTTTGTTGGAAATCCTTGAGATTCACTTTGGCATTTGTCCTCTTTCCAGGCTTAAGAATCAAGAGATCACTATTTATCCAAACTCAGAGTCCCGCTCTTGTTCCCTAAGTACCAAGATTTCCTTTTTGTTTTGTTTGTTTGTTTTGTCTGTGTGCTTACATTTTTAACCCAGTCTAATTGAGGAATAATTGTCATACAAAAAGCTATACACATTTAATCTATACAACTTAATGAATTTGGAGATATGTACACACCAGTGAAACAGTCACCATAATCTATGTGATAAACCTATCCATCATCTCCAAAAGTTTCCTTCTACACTCTTGATTTATTATTTATTTATTTATTATGTGATAAGAACACTTAACATATGATCTACTCGCTGAGCAAATTTTTAAGTATACAATACAATATTTTTAACTATGGGCACTATGCTGTACAGTAGATCTCTTGGACTTATTCACCTTGTATAACCAACACTTTTTAGAGTTATACTGTTCTATTTTGAGCTGATAACTTCAATCACATGCAAAAACTCTTTGCTTGTACTCCCTCTCCCCAAAACTTTATGTCAGGATTCACTTATTTTTATATTGTGTATCCATTAACCAATTTTATGGTCATAGGTTATTCCTCATACTTTTGTCTCTTAACTTTTATACTAGAGTTAAAAGTGATTTACATATTACCAATACAACAGATTATTCTGTGTTTGTCTACATATTTATCTTTACCAGTAAGATTTATATTTTTCTATGCTTTCATGTTGCTGTTTAGCATCCTCTTGTTTCACTTTGAAGAACTCCTTTTAGCACTTATAAGGCAGGGCTAGTGGTAACAAACTCCCTCAGCTTTTGTTTGTCTGAGAAAGTATTTATCTTTCCTTTATTTTTAAAAGACAATTTTGTCAAATACAGACCTTTTTGGTCGGTGGCAAAGTAAAAACTTTTGCTTGGAGCAAAGTAAAAACTTTGCACACTTTGAGTATATCATCCCATTCTTTCTAGCTTGCAAAGTTTCTGCTGAGAAGTCTGTTAATAGTCTTGGTTAGTGAAGAGGAAAGTTCCCTTGACAATAATGAGCATTTTTCTCTTGCTACTTTCAAAATTATCTTTTCATCTTTGACTTTTGACAATTTAATTACAATGTATGTCAGCGTAGACCTCTCTAGGTTCAACTATTTAGGGTCTTTGGGTTTTATGAATCTGGATGTCCATTTTCCTCCCCACATTTGGAAAATTTTCAGCCATTATTTATTTCAATAAATCTTTCATACATATTCTCTTTTCCTTCTAAAACTCCTATGATGTGTATATTGGTTTGCTTATGGTGTCCTGTAAAAATCCCACAGTTTTTGTCACTCTTTTTTTTTCTTTTTCTTTCGTTCCTCTGACTCGCTAACTTCAAATGACCTGTCTTTGAGCTTGTTGATTCATTCTTCTGCTTGATTGGGTAGGTTGGTGAAGCTCTCTACTGAATTTTTCAGTTTAGTGACTGTGTTCTTCAGCTCCAGAAATACTGTTCAGTTCTTTTTTGTGGTTTCTATCTCTTTGTCAAACTTCTCATTTTATTCATGTGTTGCTTTCCTAATTTTGCTTAGTTTTGTCTATCTGTGTTCTCTTGTCATTCACTGAAATTCTTTAAAACTATTATTTTGGGCCAGGCATGGTGGCTCACACCTGTAATCCCAGCACTTTGGGAGGCTGAGGCAGGTGAGTCCCTGAGATCAGGAGTTCGAGACCAGCCTGACCAACATGATGAAACCCTATCTCTGCTAAAAATACAAAAATAAGCTGGGTGTGGTGGTGGGCACCTGTAATCCCAGCTACTCAGGAGGCTGAGGCAGGAGAATCACTTGAACCCAGGAGGTGGAGTTTGCAGTGAGCTGAGATTGCGCTGTTGTACTCCAGCCTGGGTGATAGAGCAAGACTCCATCTCAAATAAATCAAATAAATAAATAAATAAACAAACAAACAAACAAATGCTATTATTTTGAATTATTTGTCAAGCAGATCGTAGATCTTCATTTCATTATGATCAGTTCCTGGGGCTTTATTTTGTTCCTTTGATGGCATCATGTTTCTCTGATTTTTCATTATCTTTGTAGCTTTACATTGATGTCTGTGCATTTGAAGAAGCAGTCACCTCTTCCAGTCTTTTTAGGCTGTATTTGGCAGGGAAAGCCCTTCAGCAGTCACCCCAGTCAGCCATCTGGGTGGGGCTGGTGCCAGGGTCTACAGGAGGGTGTGCTCAGTGCCAAGGTCCTCAGACAAGTGGGCCTGGTGCTACGGTCTGGAATCCATAAAAAGACATAGCGATGGGGTCCTCAGGTGGGGCTAGTGCTGAGGTCCACAAACTGGTAGGTTTGGTGTCAAGGCCCATAGGCCAGGGTTTGTGGGCAGATAGGCCTAGTGCCAGGGTCTGCAGCTGAGTGGGCCTGGTGTCAGGATCTAGGATCCTCAGTTGGGCCCGGTGCCAGGGTCTACAGATGGGCCTAATGCCAGGGGCCAGAATCTATGGGTATATGGGCCTAATGCCAGGGTTTGTAGAAAAGTTAGAAGTTCACTTCATTCTCCCTTTCACAGCAGAACTCCCAGGCTGAGAGGATGTTTCTCTTTTCTCTCTCTCTCTCTCTCTCTCCCCCCCACCCCCCTCCCCCCGCTCTTCTTTCTGCATTGTGCTATGTAAGCTTGGGGGAGGGGTGACATTAGTGAAGCTGTCCTTCTTACCCTTTTTCAATACACCTTACATCTTTTCTTATTTCTTTGCTCTACACAGGTGCTATAATCTCTCACCTGGATTCTAGAGCTCTCATAAAGATATTTTTGTCCATAGAAGGTTGTTAAATTGGTATTTCTCTGGGGAGGTCAAGGGCTGGAACTATCCCACTATCCTGCTGACATCACTCTCCCAAGATTTCTGGTAGTTGTTCTCCATCATTTCTGCATGTTTTTTCGGTCCCCTTGAATGTGATATTATCTGAGCCCTAGGCCTCTAAGGCATCAAGATGAAGCCTCAATGTCATGCCTTTGACCTCTAGCTCACCACATGACATTCTCCTGCTTTTCAAGAGTGACCATTTTCACTCTTATGAGGAAGAAAGAAGCAAATCAGGCCCTGAGTGCTTTCTTTTGCTTCTTCTATTTGCTAATGTCACACTCTCTTCCTCAACCAATAGACCTCCTCCTCACCTTGTGCCCCATTCCTCACCTGTGCATCCCTGAGCTGCTTCTGGTTTCAAGAATCACTTGCAGAAAATAAAAGTCAACTTACTTTATTGTCTTTGGAATTGATATTATGTAGCCTGCCTTCAGGCTGTTATAAAGGTAGCCTTTTAAAATCTGGATTTAGGCCAGGCGCAGTGGCTCACACCTGTAATCCCAGCACTCTGGGAGACCGAGGTGGGTGGATCACCTGAGGTCAAGAGTTTGAGACCAGCCTGACCAACATGGAGAAACCCTATCTCTACTAAAAATACAAAAAATTAGCTGGGCGTGGTGGTGCATGCCTATAATCCCAGCTACTGGAGGCTGAGGCAGAAGAATCACTTGAACCCGGGAGGTGGAAGTTGCGGTGAGCCGAGATTGCATCACTGCACTCCAGCCTGGGCAACAAAAGAAAACTCCGTCTTAAAAAAAAAAAAAATCTGGGTTCAAATATCTCTCTCTTTAGCAACATTGATTTCTCTATATGCCTAGCTCTTTCCTTTTCCATTAAAATTATTTATGAAAGCACCTGCAGAATTTTATTTTCTATTTCTTCCTAGAGTCTCTGTGTCTTACCAGTAATTTCTTGAAATTCAATTGTAAAACATACTTTTCTAGAGTTACGGTAAATATTCATATGTCCAAAAACACTATTCCATTGCTGTGATGGAAAAGCAAGGAATAAGGTCTCTTTCTCTTAGGTTTATTTATTGTCATGTCAGCAATTAGAACTTTTTGGACCAGAAAGGACTTAGTCCCGTGGATTCCTCTGCCCTCTAGGAGATAAAACGGTTGGGGAGGGACCTCAATAATTGCAGGTGCTCTGTTCCTAACATATGTGTTCAGGTATCTGGCACGTATTCTGATACAGGAAATTCTTCATTCAACAATATTAAAGCCTTACAGTCTGTAGTTTTCAAAGCATCATCTCCATTCTCTGCTGAGGTAGTTTTCTGTGCAGTTTTGCTTCTTTTTCTCTTTCCTTTATCACCACTTAAATACTTCCTTCCTTGATTTCATAACATTTTCAAATGCCTTCTTCATAGTCTGTCCTTAAGTCATGAGTTCCACCCCAACAGCCTATGAATTTACAATTATCTCTTTTTGTTGACATTCCATGTTAACTTGCTAATTCCCTATATTTGTCATGCTTTTTCAGGATTCAAGGAAGACCCAGGTCTCAGCAATTTAGATGATGGGGGAATATGATGAGGCTAACTGAGGACATTAGAGAGAAAAGACATCTATCTCAGCAGTAGCATCAAGTTTCTTCTCCACGGTGTGCAAAGACTAATGGAAGAAGGCTTATCATTGTTCAGTATCAATGGCATCTCCAGTAGCCCACGTGGGGTGTCATCTTCTCAGGAGCAGCTCCCTCTGCTTTCTTTGCTGTGCTTGTATATTCTCAAAGATAGAAAACTGGGTTGAGCTAGTAGATCTGTATCTCATATGTAACACCCCTGTTAAGCAGGGTCTCCCATCAAGACTGGCTTTCTCCCTGATATTCATGCTGGTCATGGTTACCTCTGGCCCAATTTCTGACCTAATCTTGCTAATCTTGTATCCAGGGTCACACAGCACAAAGCATGGCAGCTTTATATAGAGATAAGCATCTGAGAGCACATTCCCCAGAAGGACCTAAGTGCAGGACAGGAAGAATGTCCTGGATTACCAAATGCATTATTGTATTCACGTAGTGTAAACAAAGCTAGCTGCTGTTTAAAAAAAAAAAAAAAGTGTAATAGCCCAGGTGACAAATCATCAAAGGAGAATGGAGGATGGAAGCAGTCTGCTCTGATGGAGAAGAATTTATTATCATTGACATTGTTTAGAATTGCTGATGATTGGTGATAATGAAGACTAATTTTTAGTCTATTTATTATTGTTGTTAAGTTCTGTACAAAAAACTTACTCCTTATGGTCTATACCTAGGGTGGAACAATCCCACTGCCCCTGCACACAGTCCTATACACCACTGAATGGCTCAAACACAATAAAAGTTTATTCTTTGCTCACTTAACACTACTGAGAGTGTACACTTGTCCGTAGGGCAACTCTCTTCCAAATAGTCGTTGAGGAACAAAATTCTGATGTTGCGATTCTTTACCTCACCTTGCAAGATAGAGCAAGCCTTTGAGCTGTAAGATGCTGGATAAACTGCCAAAGAAAAGCTAGGAATCTTCTATTCTAGGGACTGAGAGATGAATGCACCACATGGCCTTTCTCTTTTGCCTCCAGCTTAGGGATAGTTGGATTTTTTACTAACATCGGCAACATCATAAGGGTGTCCAAAAAAACAAAAACAAAAAACACAGATGGGTAGATCTCAGTTTGGATCTTCTGATATGCTCAGCTCCTGAAGGAAAGCTGACAATTTTTGGCCATACTCCCCAGATGGGAAACCACCAGGACTGGAGGTCCCTGTCAACAGAGAACAAAACTACAAAGGCAGCCCCATTAATGGCCCACCCAAGCTGCCCCGCCTGGCATTCATCTTTGGCAGCCAGCCTTTACTCAGTACCTACCTGAATGTGCCTGTTGATGGTATTATGGCCATGCAAGCTGGTGCTCTGTGGCCTATGGGATGACATAGTGGTCACTGAGTGCCTATCTTCCTCCTCATCCATGAGTCCTTGGCCCAACCTCATCCACTCATCTCCATTCAATCCATATTACTTATCCAGTACCTATTTGTCACCACACTAGACACTGGTGAGACCAAGATGGACCACAGGGAGTCCCTGCCCTCATGTGGCTCACAGTTACCGGACAAGATGGAAAATCAAACATCTGCAGTACATTGTGATGAGTACTGTAACATCTTAATAGAGATGTGCAAAGATGCCTGGCTCTGTTGAAAGGAAATGGCTCCCGAGCCAAGTCTTGAGTTTTCAGACCCAGGGGATAACGCATACAAAGGTAGAGAGGCATGATCAAGAATGACCCTCGGAGAAGTGCAGTTGAGCATAGTTGGAACAGAGTGTTGTTCCCCGCAGCATGATGAGAAGTGAGGTCGGAAACAGGCCAGGCCAGGACACAGAGACCTGTGTACCACCCCTAGGAGTCCGGACTTTCTCCTGTCAACAGTGAAGAATTTTCAACTGGTAGTGACACACAGAAGTGAGTGGATCAGGACGAATGAATTGATGGATGGGTGAGAAGAAGGAGAGACTGGACGCATGGCCAGATCAACTAAGTAGTGGGGTGAAGAACAGATTGTGGAGAGTAATAAATTAAGCAGGAAATCCAGCTAACAAGCCAACACATGAAATGAAATGAAAAATTACAAAGGCCTGAGCTAAGACAGTGTTGGAGGAAATGGAAAGAACCACAAGGTATCTAGAAGGCACATCAATTTATTGGATGTCAGGGGAGAGAAAAGAAGTGGTCCAGATGATGGTTCTCAGGTTGGCAGCTTGTGAGAGAGACTGGGAGGTGGTGCAAGCTCACTGCATGGAGAGCAGGAGGAAGTGCAGGCATGGTATTTGTGGATGAGTGTCCGAGCTCAGCTTTGGGTATGTCGAGGTTGAAATGCCTAGGGGACATTAAACGGAGAAATATAGAAAACACTAACTTGTATCAGGTATGTGTGAAGGACAGAATGTGCTCAATGCTTTCCAGGCATTAGCTCATTTAATCTTCCCCTAACCCAATGTGGGAGGGTGTCAGCTAGGATCAGCTAGGCTATTTAGTGGCAAGAAACAGCCCAAAAATCTCAGTGGCTTAAAACAACAGTGCTTTGCTTCTAACTCATCCTCTACATCCACCATTGTTGCCTAAGGGCTTTGCTTCTTAATAAACTTACTCTAGGTTCCTGGAACAGCCATGATGGAGCAACTACTCCCTGGAATTTTTCCAGTTGCTGTGGCAGAGGGACAGAGAGATCTGGGGATCACACTGACAATATAGCATCAGGACTGGAATAGCCTAGGATGAGCTAGGCTATTTATCACTTTTGCTCACACTTCACTGACTAGAGCCAGTCACACCAAAGGGCAGGGAAAGGCAATCCTGCCACTTGTCTGGAAATGGGGAGACCTAGAACTATCTGGTGGCCAGGCTAACAACAGTCTCTGGAAGATGTAGTATTCTCACTCCAGAGGTCACTAAGGCTCAGCTAAATGGGTTGGTCACCAGCAGATGAGTACAAGAGCCAGCTTGCCCAAGGCCAGTCTCCTAAACCCCACATCACTCTGGCTGACTGTCCAGAGGAAGCTGGATGTGACAGCACAGCACCTGGGCAGAAGGGAGTCCTCAGTTGCCACTATTCCCCATTTATGACAAGCACTCAACACGTCCCCCCACAATAAGGATGACGGTTGTTGGCATTTGGAACCCCTCTGCAAAATGCTTTTCAACTGAGAGCTTGGTATTAAGTGAATTCTGCTTCCCTGGAGGTTGAACGTAAAGCCATCTTGCCATCTGTGTTAGTCCATTCTCATGCTGCTATGAAGAAATACCTGACACGGGGTAATTTACAAAGAAAAGCAGTTTAGTTGACTCACAGTTCCACATGGCTAGGGAGGCCGCAGGAAATTTACAATCATGGCAGAAGGCACCTCTTCACAGGGCGGCAGGAAAGAGAATGAGTGCAAGCAGGGGAAATGCCAGACTCTTATAAAACCATCACATCTCATGAGAACTCATTATCACAAAAATAGCATGGGAGAAACTGCCCCACGATTTAATTTCCTCCCACCAGGTTCCTCCCAAAACACGTGGGGATTATGGGAACTGCAATTCAAGACGAGATTTGGGTGGGGACACAGACAAACCATATCACCATCCAAGGCACAGTTTTGTGTCAGGAATAAGCAGATAAGACAACAGAATGGCAAACACAAGCCAAACGCCCTTCTCTGGGCAGTACCCTCCCTGTATACAGTATATGTCAAATAAAAGCATCAAGATTGACCACAGCTCCTCCTGAGCTGGTTGAGAGGATTAAATGAGATAATTGTGCAATGTATTTAGCACAGTGAGTAACATATACCGTACTACATGCTCAATAAATGGTAACTTCTACTGTTATCTCCACCTTACAGTCTCACAGGCATCTCAAGCCAATGTGAACCTGAAAATATCACACACCATGGGGTCCTAATTTAGCATGGCTACAAATTATTCTACCCATCTCACTATCTCTGGTTTGCAGGACAAACTCAGGGTCATTGTGCAGGCCAGATGCAAAACGTCATAATCAGTGAAGCGCTGCACCACAGTCCCCATCCTGCTGGCTGATGCAAAGACCAGGCAGCAACATAGCAAGGAGAGAATGCCATTCCCAGTCCATAAAAGGAGAAGCTTGCACAAGATGGTCCCTGAGAGCCCATGGGGGCTGCACCGTGGTCCCTGCGACCCTGAGCCTCCAAGTAAACTTCACCTTATATCCAATGTACTTAATGCAGCCTGAAAGCCAGTAATTCACTTTAGAAATATTTTTGTCCCCACAGAAGAGTTCTAAGTGAAACTTCATGTATTTAGTACCTTACAAAGTAACACCTATTTCTCTCGTAATTCTAGATCAGCAGAAGGTCCCTGTCTGTGAATTAGAATCCTGCTTCTAAGATGCTTCCGAACTAAGTGAGACTGATAGCTGAGGGAGAGGACAGAGAGCCCAGGGCAGAATAAGAGCTTTCACCCAGGACAAGAAGAGGGAGGGTGCAGCTACACCTGAGGCAGCATGGAGGCAGAAGCAGTGTTTCTGGGGTGCAGAGTTCTGAGAAGAGGGTGTACATTACCAGGCTGAAGAAAGCAGGTATCTGAGGGAGCAGCTCAGAGTCTCCTACATCTGATGGGTAAGGGAGACACAGGCTCCTCGATTTCTAGGGTGAATAAGTAGCCCTAAAATCCTATGGAGGGCTATGTACAATAAACTAGGATATTCGCTGTGGTACTCTGTGAGGAAGGGCAGAGAAGATGCATTTTTCCTGTGTTCCCCGATTTGCAGCCAAGGCCTAAAGCTGAGCACAAGAGGTTATCAGCATCCCTCCTCTTCTAAGAGAGCTGCACACACCTGGTCACCACCCCTCTTAGCCATAGGCCCAAAAGATGGTCTCTGAGGACAACTGAGATGGAAGGGCCATCCAGCAGCATGGAGGGCAAGATGTGGCCATATGTTGCAAGGCAGCACCAGGGTAGGGGACCTTGTGAAATCAACCCTACAACAGGCTTGTGGGCCACCACCTAAATTTAGAGGCAGCCACAGAGACTGTTGCCCTAACAAGCTATCACCTAGGCAGGGAGCCCTGCCTGACTGTCCCTCCCCTGACTCAATACATGCTGCAAATCTCAAAAGAGAAGGAAGGTGGAAATGTGTGATGAAAAGACCCCCATCCCACCAGGCCATGAGAGCCCTAAATATGCTAGTTTGGGCATGTAGGGAGGTGGCCTAGTTGGGGAGGCAGGCAGACAGAAGAGGCTTAAATAGAGCTTAAAACTGAAACCTTACAATGAATTTTAATTTTCTTAATTTCTGGAATAAGTTGATGCCAATACTCAACAGTGATTGCAAATTATGGAATCCAGGTAAGTCTGTTCCACTTTACTACAGCAATTACTAAGTCCTCAAATTTAGTGACTTTAACAACCAAATTTGTCTTACTTGGGGACTGCATTCCGAGCAGGGAGAGCTCATTGTGTCTGTTCTAAGGAGCTCCTGCACCCTCAGGCAGCACCCACAGACTCACAGCGTCCAGAGCAGAGGCCACCCTTCCCTTGCTGCTCAGACCCCATGAGAGGAAGAATGGCCAGCCCCAGCCCCTCACTACTTCCAGAGGACACTGCTGGCCCTGATAGTACCCAGAGGGGCGTCCCACGCACCCAGGTCCCTGAAAGCCTGCATTGTGAGGGCTCCTGAGGAGAGCAGGATGGGTGTGTATCTCAGGGGAGTGGGTGGGCTGCAGGGTGGAGAGGACTTGGGAAGTGCTGAGCAAGGCTTTTGGGGGACCAGGTTAATGTGTGGGGCATAACCAGAGAGGCAGAGGGTGACCAACAAGCTCAAGCACGGGGCTTGGCTTAGGGTTCAACATAAGGCCCATTTCAGGTTGCCCAGCCTAGCTAGAGCATCCCTGTTCTGGAGGCATCCAGCAGGAGTGTTACAGCATGGAGGGTGGGGTGGGACAAGACGCCCTCCAGGGCTACCCCCTCCAATCGTTCAGAAGACTTGCGGAAGGAGTGTCAGAGACGAACAGGAAGAAAACCATGGCCCAGAAATGCTTGTCATTACCCTGGAACTGGAGCTCACCCAGCTGCATCACACTTGCATGATGTGCACCCATTTCATAGAGCAAAACTCTGAGTTCTGTGGCTCAGAGAAGCCATGTGAGTCACAGCTCTGCTGCAGAGCGTGCCTTAGAAAAGATGTCCTGGACTGCCAGGATTGCCACAATGTTCCCACCGGAGGGCACCCTAGCCTGGCATCAGGAGGTACCCAGTGCTGCCACCTAGGAAAGCCCTTTTCCTACAAGAAGCCCTCCTACATTGATCAGCGTGGAGTGTGGCTTTCCTGGCTCTTCCCTGCCTGGATTTTTTTCACTTTCCCAGGGGCTTCCCTACACATGCTCAGCACTTGGCCGTGTACCCCTCCCTGGGCAGCCCACTGCCACCACCCCAGACATTAACTTTCTAAACAGATATTTTGAGCCAGTCTTCCCTCCTCCAGCCCATTATATGCCTTCGCAGCTTTAGTTCCCAAAAGCTCCACTTTCAGGATGCATCTCCCCAGGCACCAAAGGCTCAGCAGAAGACATCTGAAGGCTCCCGGGCCTGATTTTCAGGCTGGCCCCAGCAAAGCTCTCTAGCTCTCTAACTAATCTGCTAGGGTGCCTCCAACTTCCTTCTGCTACACATAATGCCACAGTAAACAGCCTGTTCTTTGCATAAGGGCTGCTTTCATATGTGGGGCTGGGTTTCTCTCGGGAGTGCGAGTGCTGGGTCATTTACACATTTACACATGCCTGAATTCATTGAACAACTCTACGTTGCTTTCCAGAATATCTACAACACTGCACGATCCCAACAACAGTGCCAGAGGGCTCTCATCCTCCCACTCCTCCACATCCACCTTTCTGATCCTTGCCATTCTGATGGTACAAACACATCACATGGCCTGATCTGCATTTTTCTAAGGACTGGGGACAGTTGTCATTTCTTCATATTCCTATTAGCCATTTGGGCTTTCCCTTTGATGAACTGTCTATTCAGATCCCTGACTAGTTTTCTACTGGATTTCCCTTCTTTTACTTGTGGGTTTGCAGTCATTCCTTACATATATAGACGTTTCTTATACACACACACACACACACACACACACACACACACACACACACATATGTGTATAAGGAACTTCTCTACATATAAAACCTCTCCCAGGCTATCAACTACCAACTAATTTTTTCTATGTAGTCTTTCACTAAACTGGAATTTTTCATTTCAATGTGGTCATGTCGATCCATTTTTTACCTGTTGGTCTTGATTTTTAAGGTTTGCTTAAGAAATCTTTCCCCACCCATAAGTAAGGACATTCTCCTACATGGCCTTCTGCTTGCCTTTTAGCTTTATCTGTCCTGGCCTTTAATTCATCTGAGGCTTCCCATGGGACGTGCTATGAACTAGACACCAGCTCTATGCTTTCCATATGGTGTGTCTATTTTTTTACAAATCTCACCGACTAAATAAATGGCCCTTTGCTTGTTGCAACCCTCATTAAATACCAAGCTTTACTGATGGGAAGAGGCCTGTTGTGAGTGTCTGTGTTGCTCCATTAGTCTATTGGCATATTGCTGCACACTTTATTATTACTATTTTATCTCGAGTCCTCAGACTCCTCTTTCCTTTCTCTTTTCATAACTGGCTTTGCTGTAAATAAACTTTACTCTTTCAGAAAAAAATTAATTTTATCAAGTTCCTCAAAATAAATCCAGCTGGAATTTTTGTTGGGTTTGCATTGAATTTGCCAACTAACTTAGGGGCAATTTATAACTTTAGAATGCTAGGTCAAAGTATTCCTGAGTATAGTATAATTCCATTTAATCAGATTTTCTTGGTTTTTTTATTATTATTATAGAGTTTTATATTGTTCTCCTATAGATCTTGTGCATACTTTATAAAGTTATGTAATACTTTATTGTTTTTAATCTCTCTTAGGAATGGTATCTTTTTTGAGATGCAGTTTCAATCTTGTCACCCAGGCTGGAGTGCAGTGGCACAATCTCGGCTCACTGCAACCTCCGCCTCCCGGGTTCAAGCGATTCTCCTGCCTCAGCCTCCCGAGTTGCTGGAACTACAAATGTGCCCAGCTAATTTTTTTTTGTATTTTCAGTAGGGACAGGGTTTCACCATGTTGGCCAGGCTTGTCCTGAACTCCTGACCTCAAGTGATCTGCACGCCTCAGCCTCCCAACATGCTGGGATTACAGGCGTCAGCCATTGTGCCCAGCCATATTTTCTATGTATTTTCTGATTAGCTGTCACTGATAAAGAAAAGCACTTTTGATTTTTGTAAGTTGACTTTGTAACTAGCAGCACTGCTCAACTTTTCCTGTTACTTCTACCCTGTATTGGTTGACTGTGTTGGGTTTTCTACACAACTGATCCCATTGTCTGAAAATAATGCCAGTTCTATCTCTTCTCTTCCAATTCTTACACACATTTCTTTTCTTGGCCAGGAATTCTAGTCCTTTACAGCATGGCCTCAAGAATGGACGCCTTTGTCTTGCTCTCAGTCTTCACTGGTATGTGCCTCAAGTTCATCCTTTAGGTGTGACATCCTCTAAGCTTCAACCGCGGTATCCACTGCCCTGTGAACACGTCTGTGCTCTTCTTCAATTCACTGCCTGGCATTGCCTCCACCCTTTTGACCTTTCCAAACCCCTCTATCCTTCAAATCCCATCTCAAGTCTGACCTTTCCTACAAAGCCTCTGACTGCTCCAGCCCAAAGCAAGCTCCCACTCCGAGGAAGAGGAGCCTTGAAGAACTGCTTCATCCAGAATACAACTTGTGCATACTTACAAATCTGCCCAACTACACTGTTGGATCCTTGGACAGGGGCCGTGTATTAAATCCCTCTCCTTCCTCTTCAGTACAGAGAACTTGCTTAGTAAATAGTAGTGAGTATGTGAAGTTGCCATATCTTATCAGCCCTAGAGGTGTGTTGTGAGTTCAAGGCCAGAAGGCAAAACCGGAGGTATCAAAGAATTCTTCCTGCCTGGAGCAGGAAGCCGCATGCAGCTTCTGCCCTCCTGGATTGCATGCCTTCCATAGGCTTCACACGCACTCCCCTCCCCAGGTCATCTTCGCAAAGGCCCAAAAGGCCAGTATTAGAATCCTCAAATCCTCATTTTTCAGATGAAGACACAAGGTTTACAGAGATTAGCTAATGTGTCACACACACATAGTGACTGAAATGAGAGCTGCAGTCACATTTCCAGGACTCCCAGATCTAACGACTTCACTGCAGCAGGCTTCCCATGGAAATGTCACTTCTACAGCCAGGTCAGCAACCTGTGGCCAGGCACACCTGGAGAAGACCAGAACAGTCCCCTTTGACTCAACGATTTCAACTCCAGGAATTTGTTTTAAGGAAATTACTAGACATGTGCCCAAAGATGTGTTTATTAATGTTCATCTCAGAGTTGTTTATCAAAAACCCATTAAGATGGGACAAAAAATGTGAAGGAACATAAATATTAAGGCAAGAAAGAAGTGACAAAAGTCAGAGCACCAGGGTATCAGAAACCTAGTAGACAGGCAGGCAGCCACCAGAAAAACACACAGGAATAAGGCCAGGGCGTTGCACCCCAAGAGATGCAGGCAGGAATCTGAGGACCAGATCAACAGGGCAAGCGGTCGTTCCTCCAGGCCAACGCAGGCCAGGTGTGAAGGGCACGCACAGAGTCCAGGTCCTGGTGATTGAAACAGCCTGTGGCTCTGCTGGACCCTTTATGGGCCCATGGTTAGGGCAGGAACCAATCACAGCCTGGAGCCCAGGAGGGAGGAGGCAGCCTGGGGATTTGGGTGTTGCTGTCTCTTTGTCAGTTTCCTGTCTAAGTCTGTTTTCAAGGGACTCCTGGTCTGCAGTTCCCTTTGTTCTGAGCCGTTTACAAATAGATGCTCTAATTAAGGCTTTCTGAGGTGGCAATGATTGCCTTGTAAAACTGTTTTCTGCTTACCCAGGAATGGTACTCTGCATCTCACTAGCCATGTACACTGTCCCTTTGCAAGGCCCTGCCAGGTGCCTGCAACCAAGACCCAGTCACCCTGCTAGCGCAAAGTGAGGTGGGGGTGGCGCTTCCCACCACCAGGCATTCGCTCAGTCCTCCCAGCCCCCAGCAAGCTGTGGATTGCCATTTATATTTCACAAGTAAGGACCCAGGGGAAAACGCCTGTGCCATGGCACAAAGCTAGTAAGAGACATAGTTGGGCTTCGCAATGTGTCTTTTTATCTCCAGGGTCCATGCTATCTTCAGCTCCAATCAGGGCAGGGGTGGGCATGGTCATGGCTCCCCCACCCTAAGGAGGTCATGTGTCTACACAGAGCTCCTCGGTGGAGGGGTCCAACACAATCCAAGCTTGCTGGATTGAGACAGATGAGCCAGGTCAGAAGACAGCAGCGCAGTTGCCAGCATGGTGATGGGGAAATGCTTCACAGAGGGTTCACTGCCCTGCAGTCCTCAGCATTTCACCAAGAAACAGATCCCCCATAATCACTGGATATGTGTAGAGAGCATTCCAGGTGCTCACTGGTTCCAGAGTGGGTGAAGAGCCTGGTCTTTCTTGGCTGTCTAGCATGTGTTTGACCCAACCAAGACTGAACATGACAGCACCAGCCAGCCCAGCCTCCCTCAAAGATGCCCCAAAAATCCCTCTAGCCACTCAGCTGCAATCAGCCACCTCCAGGCCCCCAGGCATCCCCAGGCTGTGCTCCCCTGGTGGGTCTTTCACACAAGGATCCCCTATCACACAGCCCACAGCCCCAGAGTTCCCACTCCAGACACAAGACTCTAGAAGGCTGTCCACAGGACCCAAGAGGAGGGGCTAAGAGAGCCCTTTTTTTGGATCCATGGCAGATGTCCAGCTCCCTAAGAGACTTCAACAGCACCATCACCTGCCCTCCCTCAGGCCCACAGAATATGGGCCCCTCTTCCCAGATCTCCACTCTGGGATATAACTGGCCCACTCACCCTGAGTGGGAGTGGGAAGGGCAAAAGATGAGAGTCCCAGGAGGGTTACTATTAGCCCAGACTGGGTCAGTGTTGGATTGTGGCTGGGTCAGGACACAGGTCCATCAGTGGAGTCCTCCTCATCCTCTCCTGACAAAAGCAGTCCAGAGATGTGTGTTTGGAAGTGTTGATGGGCTCAGGTCTTTGGGTTAAGGCAAACCTCCTGGCTCAGTCCCACTGTCCATCCATCAAAGCCATTGCCTGTCCTCATCCAAAGGAACAAGGGCCCAAAGTAAGAGAGCTTGGCTTTGGGAACTGCTGCATGAGCTAGCACCCTTCTCTCACCCAATACGTTCTCTGAGGTGAGACAGTGATCTCATTTAAGGACCCTGCTGAGGTCCCTCACCTCCCGCAGCTTCCCTCCTTCCTGGTGATAACATACACCTCAAGACCCCATCACTGAGCTTCCCTGCTGGGACCCTAAATAACATCAGTCAGCCTGGACATTGTGGGGGCCTTCCCCCCACCTACGGCTTCTCGTCTTTCCCCTTAGCCAAATATTGGCTCCCCCACATGCATGCTACCTCCAAGCACCCCAGGTCTCTGCAGGATTTCCAGAACCTAGCACAGTGGCTAGTGTCTAGTTGGTGGGCACCAAATAAGTATTTCCTGAATAAATGAATACACATAGTCTAGTCTGCAAATCAGAGCCGGACTCTTTTCTGGTCATCTCTCAACCCTGTACTACCCCACCCCAAACCTTCTCAAGCCTAGGTCCCCACTCTCCTCCATGAAGCCTTCCCTGCCCAGTCCCTGGAGCTCTGAGGTATTCCACACTCCCCATTCCCAATCCCATCAACAATGACACCTGGAACTCTGAAGCATAGCCCTGGCTCTGACCAGAACTCTCTGAATCAGTTTCTTCCATGTCTCAGATAGTGTCCCTGCACTAGGAACACCCAAAGTGCAAAGACCATGCCCTCCTCCCACCCCCAAATCTCTACCCCCACTCCCATCCCTGCCCAGGCTCTGGGCAGGAATAGGATAGGAGAGGCCAATTTTGACAACGAGGAAAGGAACCCGCCTTTGAGATAAAGACAGGAAAGCCTACAGCAAGAAGTTGTCTGGGAGGCAGCCTCCTCCTTGGGACAGGCCAGCAACTCCACCCCAGGGCTGGGCCGTGGGTCCAGGGCCCACAGCCCGGCTCTGCCCTTTCAGAAAAGGGTTCAGGGTGCAGGCTTCACCCCCGTCACTGCACCCATTCCCCTAGCTTGGAGGTAGAATGCGGCTGATGCTTTCAGGAGCCCCTCTCCGGCTCCACAGCAGTTCCAATGGGAGGGGCAGGAGCAAGGAGGAAGCTTGTAAAGGGCTTTGAAGATGAAACAGGGCCGGTGGCCAGGGATTGTTGATGCAGCCACACTGAAGAGGCAAGCAGGGTTCTAGCTTAAGAGGCCAGGGTGATGCCAAGCCAATAAAATTCAGCTATTGTCTCTTTGCTCCCTCTTTTAACGCCAGCTGCTCCTGGCACATAAAAGGGCTTGCCATCTGCCAGGGAGCACGGGACCTTGGCTCCATCCTCTGCCATCTTCTCCACTGTTCAGACACTTCCTAACCTCCATCATGACCTGTGGCTTCATCTCCATGGGCTGTGGTTTGCGCCCTGGAAACTTCAGCTGCGTCTCCGCCTGCGGACCCCGGCCCGGCCGCTGCTGCATCACCGCCGCCCCCTACCGTGGCATCTCCTGCTACCGCGGCCTC
>NW_012122598.1:2959789-3047605 GCF_000951035.1 Colobus angolensis palliatus
GTCAACGAGAGCCTCCTCACGCCCCTCAACCTGGAGATCGACCCCAACGCGCAGTGCGTGAAGCAGGAGGAGAAGGAGCAGATCAAGTGCCTCAACAGCAGGTTCGCGGCCTTCATCGACAAGGTTGGTGTCCTGGATCATACCCTTCCTGAACCCCTGCTCATGTTCAGGACTCAGGCTGGGCACTGACAGGGAAGTCAAAAGCAAGAATTTGCCCACAGAAGTTCCCAGGCCAGGGGGAAAGGTTTCTAGGACACAGACAGAAAACAAAAATAGGGCCAGGAGCTGCCAGACTGACGGGGGAGATTAACTGAAAACACAAAAGCAGAACAAGAGGCAGAACCTTCCATACTGAGTGATAATATCACCTAGTGAGCAAAGGATCACTCTGTGGGTGCTCAGGGCATTTGAAGCCAAATAACTGCTTGAATGCCAAGGAGGTGCTCTCTCCATCAAGGCAGGGCTAGTAAGTGTGGTGCTGGAAGACTGTCTGGAAGTGGGTCTCATGCATGGCACAGAGCTCTTTCTATACCACACAGTGATTTGGCCACTGAGCAGGGGCTAGAGTAGTTTGTCCAAGCCACTGCTCCTGGGGTTCAGGATCCCGGGGTGAGCAAGAGACACGGTCCCCGTCCTCACGGGCTTTATGGGGAGGCAGGCAGTGCACAGTCTGGATTTGGTTGAACTCACCTGTGGAGTCAGTGTCCAACTCGAGTCTGCAGCCACCTTCTCCACCGAATCCAGGCAACCACCTTGTGGCAGTGATGTGAGAGTCTGGGAGAAAAGGCTCTGACTAGGAAGATGTTCTGGGGTTGGAAAAAGCCCTCCAGAGCCAAAACCTCAAGAGAGAAGTCACACTAGAGAGATGCCCACCAGAAAGGATCGGGAAAAAAAATCTGGAATGTCTAATAGCATGAGAGACCAAGAATAGCATAAGATAGGACTTACTAAGGGTGTGGCCAAGTTATTAGACAAAAGAAGCTGAGTGGAGTATGGGCCAACCTCGTGGCTGGGAGAGGAATGTGAAGTTTTCCTGTAATTATCAAAGTGAGAGACGACGCCCCCTGCAGAGCAGAAGATGAGAGTTTGAGCTCTTCTCTGCCATTGTGAGCTCTCAGGCAGTCAGGGAACCTCCTTGGCCTCCAGTTCCTCATCAGTAAAATGAGGGAGTTGGAGCATAGGACATTCCTATTCTCATATTCCAGGTGACTATTATTCTAATTGCATTGTTGTTATAGGGTTTGAATAATTGGCACATGCTTTATTTTTCAACTTCTACAGTCTGCCTTTCTAAAAAGGTCCACCTGGCTTGGTGTGATTGAGCAGCAAGTGTTCAGTGTGGGGTTCCTTTCTGTTAAAGGGTTCTAAGCTTTAACCTCCCCACTCTACAGAAGGGGTGAGTGCTTTATCCAGGGGCACATTGTTAACAAGTGGCAGCAGAATCTGGACTCCAAGCATTTTCCATGACACCAGGTAAACTGACTTAGAAGAGATTAACTCCCAGGAAGAGCTTCCAGGTGGTGAACTGGTTAAGCCCTGGTGGCGTTTTTGAGAGAGATGACATAACCCCTTCCAGGGAAGACTCTGGGTCAGAGAGTTGGGGGCTTTCAGGCCCTGCTGCTGGGAACCCCTCTTGGCCTATGATGCTGCAAGAAGAGGTTCTTAGGTTCTGCCTCTGGGTGGCAGGTGCGCTTCCTGGAGCAGCAGAACAAGCTGCTGGAGACAAAGCTGCAGTTCTTCCAGAACCGCGAGTGCTGCCAGAGCAACCTGGAGCCCCTGTTCGAGGGCTACATCGAGACTCTGCGGCGGGAGGCCGAGTGCGTGGAGGCCGACAGTGGGAGGCTGGCCTCAGAGCTCAACCATGTGCAGGAGGTGCTGGAGGGCTACAAGAAGAAGTGAGTGAGGGCAGGAGGGATGCTGGGCACAGGAAAGAGCATGGTGGCAGCTCCCTGAGTCCGGAGGAGTGTCCAGTCTGCAGCTGGCATCTCTGCCTGAGAGTGGAGAAGAACCTGTACCCCCTGCTCGAGACACAGGGGTCCCTTGGGTGTGGGGGATGGAGGCTCAGCTTGTCTTTCCACCAGCAGATCAGGGAAACAATGTTCTCTCCCTTTCTCCATTCATTTTTCACAAAAACTTGTATTCCTTGGTTCCTTTGAGACCAGATCTCAAAGTCCTGGATATGTGCCTTCCTAAGTTTGCTCTCTCACTCAGCTAACACAATCTGATCACCTACCACACGCCAGCACATTGTGCTGGTGCTAGTGACGCAGGGCCACGCAATCCACACAGTGCGGGTCCTTGTGGAGCCTGCAGTCTGCTGGAAGGCAGGCACGACAGAGTTATAAATCTAGCCCTTCAGCTACAAAGTGTGATATATGATATGAAGAATACACACTGGATCCTCAGAAGGAATCTGTTTTGAGGGGTGGCCAGCTTCCTTCAGTAACATTCTCTCCATGGACTCCCCAGGCCCAGCATACCCCTCCCTCCCTATCTTTTGAGCTGCCTCCCACAGCTCAGGCCAGGAGGGGAGAGACAGAGTGAGGATCCCACCACCTGCTGCTGAGTGAGGGTAGGAGAGGGCTCAAAGGAAGAGAAAATGGAGACCTGGGTGAGAAAAATAGCACCTCACACTCCCCAGCCACACTCATTCACACACTCAGCTTCCAGATTCCTGTCCTCCCAGCCTCCGACAAAACAGGGGAGTGAGTGCTTCAGTTCTCCGGTGCATCCCAGTAGGCCCGGGCCAGCAGCCTGGTTCCTCCAGAGCCCCACCCATTTCACTTGGGGACAGGAGATGAGCAGGGGGAGGTCTAGGAAGGAGGCTCCTTTGCACACATGCTCATGGCCAAGATCAAGAGCTGTTCAGACAAGGTCCTGTTCTCCCTCCTCACCTCAGGTATGAAGAAGAAGTCGCACTTCGAGCCACAGCAGAGAACCAGTTTGTGGCTCTAAAGAAGGTGAGTGAAGCCCAGCTGGCACTGAGCTCGCCCTGAGTCCCACCACCCATCCTCTTTGTCCTGTCACACGGCAGCCAGGTCCTCAGAGCCCTCTGACGAGAGCCGGCCTCACAGCCCCTTCTACCCCACACAGGATGTGGACTGCGCCTACCTCCGCAAGTCAGACCTGGAGGCCAACGTGGAGGCCCTGATCCAGGAGATTGACTTCCTTAGGCGGCTGTACGAGGAGGTGAGGGGCTCTCAGTCATGGTGGGCACAGATCCCCCCATGGGATCCCCGACCCCCTGCCCAGACACCCACAGGCATGAACCAGGCCTGCTGACATATGAACCCAGGCTCACGGCTGGAGGGTTGGCAGGGAGCAAGGAGAGGGAAGGAGCAGGGAGGCAAAGGGATGGAGAACCAAAAAGGAGCAAATTTAGTAAGGGGCAGGAGAGTGAGCACCCCAGACAACTGTGCCTTGGGAAGCTGCCCTGCGTCCTTCCCCTGAGCCAGTGGACTGCAGCATAGACTACACACAGTATCAGACAGACTTGAACCCATTGCTCTGGCCCAGGACTTTCTCTGGCAGCAATAGCCTTCCTTCATGGGGCTGGTCTAGGAGAAGGGAAAGAGGCCCCCATACAGGGACTGAGCCCCTGGAAAGCATCTGGACCATGCTGGCTGCACATGGGCCTAAATAATTCCAAAAGCAAGCAGTTGAGAAACGGTTGTGTTTTCCTCTAAAGAGATTTCCTATTTGTGCAGAAAGTTATGCGACTTCGTCAGGTTTGTTTCTCCAAACATGAGAGGTTTGCTCCCGATGAGCCAAAAGGATGATAGGCATCCAGAGATTAGGAGAAGCCCGGGTAAGTGAGTTGTCCTTCCTTTCCCCACCTCCTGCAGGAGATCCGCGTTCTCCAGTCCCACATCTCAGACACCTCCGTGGTTGTCAAGCTGGACAACAGCCGGGACCTGAACATGGACTGCATCGTCGCCGAGATCAAGGCACAGTACGATGACATCGCCACCCGCAGCCGGGCTGAGGCTGAGTCCTGGTACCGCAGCAAGGTGAGCGGCACAGGAGTCCTGCCTGCTAGACATGGCAGTGGGAGGGATGCGAGGTATCTAGTAGAAAAGGCTTCTTTGTCTGGGGATTCCAATCCCTGAGGATGGTAACAGAAAAGCCAATAGCTCTTAGGTTGGGGTGGCAAGGCAGGACTGCCACGTGTGGTTGCACAGGCCGAGCACTGCACAATCAGTGCGATTGTCTGTGCTGTCCCAAATGAATGGGATGTCTCATCCTGAGCCTTGTGAGCATCTCTGCTTCCTGCAGTGTGAGGAGATGAAGGCCACGGTGATCAGGCACGGGGAGACCCTGCGCCGCACTAAGGAGGAGATTAATGAGCTAAACCGCATGATCCAGAGGCTGACGGCCGAGGTGGAGAATGCCAAGTGCCAGGTATGGGAACCCGGCCCATCCCTCAGTGTAGGAAGAGACTGGAGTTAGCCCTCAGCAGAGGGATTTGAATTAGATTCTGGAAAAGTCTTCCCAGTGCAGTCTCAGGGTGACAGAGTAAGATGAGGAGTCTACTGAGGTATTTCTGATTGCCTTGGCCAAAGTGTGTGTGAGTATCTGTGTGTGTGGGGTGTGTGTGTGTGTGTGTGTGTGTGTGGTATAAGTGAGGAGGGAAGAAAGATTTAGGAAGCTGATTGGGGAGACAGTATTTTAAGATAGAAGTTGAATGATCCTATTGGAGACTGGCTGGGATTTCAGGAAACTAAACTTCATTTTCTCCTCTCCATACCCAGAACTCCAAGCTGGAGGCTGCGGTGGCCCAGTCTGAGCAGCAGGGTGAGGCAGCCCTCAGCGATGCCCGCTGCAAGCTGGCCGAGCTGGAGGGCGCCCTGCAGAAGGCCAAGCAGGACATGGCCTGCCTGATAAAGGAGTACCAGGAGGTGATGAACTCCAAGCTGGGCCTGGACATTGAGATCGCCACCTACAGGCGCCTGCTGGAGGGCGAGGAGCAGAGGTGAGTCCAGCCCAGCCCTAAGCATTCCACTTACACAGACCTGCCCACCTTCGATTTGTCCCCATCTCAGTCTCAGTGCCTAGGCGACATTCTTGCCTCTATGGATCCCAGATCCATATCTTCAAGTTGTCTCATTCTCAACTCTTCCGAGATCCATACCCTGTCTGGTTTCTAGGACATCACCTATTCTAAGGCAGGGTTGCTGGCCAAACTCCTGACCTCGTTTTCCCAAGAGGGCCTTCCCCTTCTGAAGGTTGAGCCTATCCAGACCTGACAAGTATGGTTGTTCAGGTTGTTCACTGCACAAAGACAAATGACAGCTGACAGACAAATGAGAGCTGAAATCCAACCATACTCTGCTTGCTAAATAGTGTGACCTGACATTGCTTCTGCCAGAAAGGCAACTTTTTCTAAGTTGCACAAGGGCATAAATGTAGGTCAGAAATAGCCCTGAAATGACCCATGTCGGCACCTAGGGGAGATTCGATGACCTCATTCTGACTTCTTTCATCTTCCCCTTCCTTACTTTTTACCCACTCAGGCTGTGTGAAGGTGTTGAAGCTGTGAATGTCTGTAAGTATCTTGAACCCTGAAAAGGAAAATGTAGACTGGGGACAAAGGACTTCTTGACTACGAGTATATGCAGAGACTTTGGGGGGAGTGTTTCCAATAATTCCCCCAGTAAAGAGGATAGTAGATTGGTCATGCAACAAGAGAGACTAAGGTTAGCTGGCAGAAAGAACCTCACAACATCAATGTATTAGGGAGGGGAAAAATAATAAGATGTCACTGCAAGAAGGGACCTCAGATGTCACTCATAACCTTCACCCTGTATAGGTGAGAAAGCTGAGGCCCAGATAGAGGAAGGGACTCCCCAAGGTCACAAGGCAGAACCAGGACCAGAACCCCTGTCTGCTGGCTCCCAGGCTAGGGTTCCCTCCACACCTTCAGAATAGAACTGGAGGTTCCTGGCATCCTTCCCTGGATGGCCGACACATCAGACAGACCAAAGGAAGGTGGTTGGATGGGACAGCCACCAGCAGGGGTCTCTTGACCCTGCCCTTGTTCCCACAGGTGTCAGCAGCTCCCGGGGTGGGGTTGTGTGCGGGGACCTCTGTGTGTCCGGCTCCCGGCCGGTGACAGGCAGCGTCTGCAGCGCCCCCTGCAACGGGAACCTGGTGGTGAGCACCGGCTTGTGCAAGCCCTGTGGCCAGCTGAACACCACCTGCGGAGGGGGCTCATGCGGCCAGGGGAGGTGTTAAGTGGCCCAAAAGAGAGCCAGGGGAGCCCCTTCCGCCTGCCAGATGTGCCGCTGCCCAACCCTCAACTGAGAACAGCAGCACATCGCTGGCTTTTCCCCTTGTGTTCTGAGAATACACCGTCAGCTCATTCCTGCCAGCGGCTCCTCCCTACCTCTCATCCCACTGGAAAGGGGCCTGCCACTGGGGAATAGACCCATTCCTTCCCCTGTCTCAGCCTTCTGCCCCTCCCAGGGAGAAGGGCCCTCCTTCCCTGGAAGGAGCACTGTGAGACTCTTCCCCCTGCCTCTCTGGCCTCTTGTCTCCCCTTTTCCAATAAACTTGGGGACCTGCTTTCTTGCCGTAATGTCTTGCTTTCCTGAGGCCCACCCACACCCACCAACTGGTGAGCACCCCAGCCTGATGATATGGCCTGAAGACTAGAGTCGTTCTGGCCAGTTCTCAGCCTGGACACCGATAGGGCCTCATCTCCAGATGGTTCTGTCATCTCCCGACCAGGCAGTGCCGACTGTGCTCACAGCACCTTCTACCTGTCACACCTATCAGTCTGGATGGCGTGGGGTTTTGCTCTTCCAACTGGCTCTGCAGGTGACCGAGGAGGCCAGAGGATCAGCTGGAAGGCAGTGCACGTGCATGCTCATGTTTATATGTGTGCACGTGTATGCGTGCTTGTGTGCGTGTTTGAGTTTTGCCCCCTTCCTGCATACACAGTCCCCACTTTCTTTTCCTAGCATATCTTCACTCTGCCCCCCAGCCATCCTACCACATAGGTACCATAGCAGCAACTGCTAAAAGTGCCAGCAGCCACCCTCGGGGGCAACCCTTTGTCAGTCTGGACCCCACCCCATTGCCATGTCCTCCTCATGCTGCCCACCAAACAGGGAAAGGTGAGAGCCTTGGCACTTGCCCCTGGCCCACCCTTCCCCCGTGCACACACCTCCTCAGAACCTGGCAGCCTTCTCCACAGCTGACATGAGGACACCATCTACTCACTCCCTCAACTGCCCCACTCGCTACCCTCATCTGAGATACCTCACAGCTTCAACCCCAAGGCTAAGAGGCTCTTCTGCCTGCTGCTTGGCCCAATCTCTCCTGTCCTCCACTTGGAAAGCTCTGGAGAGCTCTGGAAGACTTTGAGAAGCCCCTCACCCCACCCTCAAGGAATCAGGCCTGGAACAGTCCTCGCAAGGCTGCAGCCCACCTCCAGTGTTGTGCATTGCCTTCCTTGCTGGCCCTCTTCATTCCTCCCCTTCACCCAACCCCCGGCCTTTCCCACCCATCTCACCAGGATGTCCTTGGAGGACCCACCCCTTCCGTTGCTCCCCCTGGAATCTCCAGGCCCCCCAGGGCCCTTTAGCCTTCACCTAAGCTCCAGGGGCTGCCCAGTGCCTTCTCTCCCTCCCACTTCCCAATTCCTGAGCCTCGGGCCTTTCACCTCCTTGTCTCCCAGGCCAGGCTCTCAGCTCCTCCCAGGCAGTTCTGCTCACTGACACCTCACCCTGCACCTTGCCTCAAACATCCAACTACCCCAGGGCCTTTTCTCACCTCTCTGCACTCTCCCTAGGCAGTCACATCAGTCTCTCACCTTCAGCTACCACCCACAGTTAATGTCCTCCCTGGTTAAAATCCCCCACCTGGGCTTCAGAGCCCTGATGATTCTCCTTCTACCCTCCCTCCTCGGCTTAGACCCACCAGCTCCAATTCCTACAAGACAACTCCACTTGTCAGTTTTAGAGATGCTTCGAACTCAGCACACCTTCCAGCTTAACTCATTGCTTCCCACCCTCTCAACCGGAGTCTCCTCCAGTCTCTCTTACCAAGATCATCAACACAGTTGCCCAAACCAGAACTTATGATTTATCCGTGCCTGTACCCTCAATATTCATTAAGCCCCAAGGACTTATTTTTCTGTCTCCTAAATACCTCTCCATGCCCCTCTTTCCTCTCTCCCTACTGCTGCCAGCACACCCAGCCACCACCATTTTGCCTAGAATCCTGTTCTTCTCTCTTCCATGCCCCACCTCACAGCAGCCAAAGAGACCTTCATCAAACACAAGGCTGCGCTTTCAGTGGGTCACCACTGTCCCCGGAACAAAGTCCAGACTTAAACACAGGGTACCATCCCCTGTATGTCTAGCTCTGACTGATCACTCAGTGCCTGTCACAGCTTCCTATTCCTCATTGCCCCCCACCTTTCTCCCCTACACTGACTCAAGATGCCCTGAACACCTGTCAAGTGAGGGGTTGGACAAGAGGCTTTCCAGGAGCCCTTTCAGTTCTGCCTTTCTTGGAAAGGGGCTCTGATTTCTGCTCTGGGGCTTAACACTCCCTTCTCGGGGGTTAAGGAGGATACTGTAAGGACTACCAGCCTCGGGAACTCATGGAGGTGCCACCTGGGGGAACCCAGAGGCTCCATGCCTCTGGTGGTGACTCATCTCCCTTCCAACCAATCAGCTCAAGGGGCTAGACAAGATTGTTGGAGAGTCTGGTCTTGAGTCCCTGATCCCCATCTTCTCCACCACCACTGCCACCTCTCCACCAAGGAGGGGGTGGCTATGAAGAACCCTGAGCTTTGGTGCTGGGAGAAAAAGAGAATCACAGCCAGAGGATTGTTAAGCAGGCAAAGCTGATTATTTCCTAAAGGAGGTAATATTGAAGCTGAGACCTAAAGGAAAATCAGGAGCTCATTATTCCAACAACAAATCATTATTGAGCTCCTGCTGTGTAGCAGGTGTTATTACACAAGCTTGGGTTCCTATAAGCAAAGAAAATAGTTAAAGATGCTTGTCCCTGCAAAGCTTACATTTGAAAGCAAGAGGCCGGGCGTGGTGGCTCAAGCCTGTAATCCCAGCACTTTGGGAAGCCGAGACGGGCGGATCACGAGGTCAGGAGATCAAGACCATCCTGGCTAACACGGTGAAACCCCGTCTCTACTAAAAATACAAAAAATTAGCTGGGCGAGGTGGCGGGCGCCTATAGTCCCGGCTACTCGGGAGGCTGAGGCAGGAGAATGGCGCGAACCCGGGAGGCGGAGCTTGCAGTGAGCTGAGATCTGGCCACTGCACTCCAGCCTGGGCGACAGAGCGAGACTCCGTCTCAGAAAAAAAAAAAAAAAAAAAAAGATAGCAAGAAGTGAACTGAAGTAAGGAGTTAACCAGGAGGAGAGACGTGCTCCAGACATGGAGAATAGTATGTGAGAGATAGAGATGGAGCTGGAAATGGAGCATGGGGCCATCCAGGAGCTCTGATGCATCAGGAAGGCTGCCAAAGAGAGTGGGGGCTGCTCTCCAATGCCTCTAAAAGCTGAAAATGAGCACATCGTTTCTACATCCTCCTCCACGGCCCCTCCTACCCCAGCTCCAACTCCACTCCATGAAAACTTTCTTCACCCAAGGATGTTTCTCATTCCTCCTTCCTTCCAGGCACTTTTCCCATCCTCTTTGCAGAGGTAGATGCTATGGGCCAATTCATGAGGCCTTCCATGCTTCACAGAGAGCCAGCTGCCTCTTCTCTGGAAGCTTCCTGCTGGCTTCTGAGGAATGTGAGCTAACTGGATGGTGGATCCCTCTGTGCTGATAAGCCTGAGATAGGGCCAGTGTGGTAGTACCAGTACCCAGAGTAACAGTGCTGTGACATCCACCCTTCTCTGCACACCAGCTGTAGCTCTCATTCACTCAGTGGGCTGCTGCTATCACCTGCCTTTATCAAGTGGGTAAACTACCAGAGGCTCCAAAAGCTGAAGGAACTTGGCCACACACTCCTGCTGACAAAAACTAGGATGCCAAACCTCCAGCTCGCAGTATTTCTTACCAGCCCACTCTGCCCCTGCTATTCAGAGGCTAGGAATGCTGCACTGTTATGATGTCATGATGATAGTAATAACAACAAGAGCAGTCATAAACACTAATTGTTTAGTATCTGTTACATGCCACACTATACCCCAAACTTATTTGTGTTGTGTTACTTAATCTTCCTGTGGTAGCTGTCTTCAGAGATGAGCCCCCAACAGCTCCTCCCTCTCTGTGCATGGCACTGCTCATATCAAAGGTGGAGTCTGTTTTTCCTCCCCTTGATCCTGGGCTGGCCGCGTGACTGCTTTGACCAAGAGAATCTGATGGAAAGCACCTTCTGCAGCTTCCGTGCCCAGGAGGCCTTAAAGGGATTGGAGCACATAGGGAAGAACAGGGGCCCCGGCCATCAGCTCCTGAACTCTTGACCAGAGCTAGCTCCAAATGCCAACCGTACAAGTGAAGCCATCCTGGACCTTTCAGCAGGGCCAGAGCCCCAGTCAATGATATGAAGTAGAAGACTTACCCGGGCAATTCATACAACTATGAAAAATATTGTTGTTTTAAGCCACTAAATTTGGGGATGTGTTGTTACATAGCAATAAGTGGAGGGCAAGTTGGTACCTGACAGAGAGATGCTGCTGAAACAAAACTCAAAACCTGTGACATTGACTTTGGGCCCAGGCATCAGGCAGAGCCTAAATGTGCTCAAGGAGACAATTAGTGAAAGCAGGATAGCCATCTCTGGATGCCGAAGAAAAGGCCTGGGGGTAGGGGCTGCTCCTTATGGCTGCAGCTCCCATGGTCCTTAGAGTTCTTGCTTTTTACTGGGCAATCTCTGTTATGGTTAATAATGCTTTATGTTAAACTTTCTCTGTTCAAATTATTATTTTCTGATTGGACCCTGACTGATACACCGTGGCCAACCACGTCAGCTGAACTCCCAGCTGGTGGCCAGCACCAAGTCCAGCCATGTGAGATTTTGGCCATATTGGGCCTTTCAGACATTCTAACCCTCCAAACAGCATCATGTAAAGTAGAACTGCTCAGTAAGCCCACAGAAGCCTGAGGCATGATAAAGTATTGCTGTTTTAAGCCTCTCCATTTGGGTGACTTGTTATGTGTAATAGATATCTGAAACACCTCCCTACGGCCCAGTAGATATCATCATCCCACTCTAAATTTGAAGGAACTTAAAGATCAGTGAGGCTTAGTGACTTGCCTACAGTTACAGACTAGTAAATGACTGAACTGGCACTCAAAGGGCATTAACATAGCCCTTTCAAACACAATCCCACATAGGGAGCTAGAAGGATCTTAGGAATACTGTCCAATCTCTCCATTCCACAGCCAAGGCAGCTGAAGATTAGGGGCTGGAAGCAATTTGCCCAAAGTCACACATGTGGCAAATGGTCACTGAGGCTCGGAATGAGAAGCCCAGTTCTCCTGACTCTCAACCCAAGGCTCTTTCTCCCCGCACAGTGCTTCTCTCACATACTTCCCTTCTCTCAAATACCTTCCTTCCATTCTCACCTGTCTTTTTCCCCATGAACTTTCCCCTCCAGGAAGGCCTTGGGGTGGGGGCAGTGGGTGATCACCCTGGTTGAGAACCCCTAGAAAACACATGGCCACATCTAGAGACATTTTTAGTTGTCACAAGAGGGTGGTGGAGGACCCTTGGCATCTGGCTGATTGAGGCCAGAGATGCTACTAAGCATCCTACCACATGCACGCAACAGCCCTCAACAAAGATTGACCCAGCCCACACTCTGTCAATCGTGCTGAAGTTGAGAAATCCTAGTCTAGAGAAACCCACGATCCCATAAGACTCTTCTGGCTCCCTGAGTCTTCTCTCATTTTCCCCAAGGCCTGGGCTGCTCAAGGACAGATGGGCGGCACCTACGGTGGTCATTTTCAGCTACCGAAAAATAGTGGATAAACAGGTCCTGAGGCGTTCTGGCAGGGAGCCCCTACCACGGGAGGGTCCTGGCATTCTCAGGACTCTGAGACACTAGGCTTGATGCGCTACAATGAGTTTATTGGAAACACGGAGTGAAACAAAGACAAAGGAGAAGGCAGCAGAGTCATGAGTTTTTCAGAAGCTCTTGAAGGCATCCCCCTAAGGGAGTTGTTCTCCCCACACGTGGGCTTGTCCCTGGCAGAGTCACAGAACCACCATCCAGGGTCGGCGTCTCCATTCCACAGGCAGAAGCGCATGGGCAGAGTCCCAGGTCGAGCAGACAGGGACATTACCGGGCCTCCCCCGTTCCTCCAAGCTTTGGGGAAGAGGTCAGGCAAGACCAGTGCATACAGCAAAAAAACAGAGGGTAGGCAGAAGAAAAGGATGAATCCTCCGGACAACAAATTGACTACCAGGAAAGGCTAGAGAGAGAGAGACCACGGCGCTGGCCGGGCCTCCCCGGACCCCTGCGACCAGGGATGGCTCCCAGAGCGAAGCAGTGGGGAGGGCACTTAGAGTGCACGCAGCTGGCGGCGGCTCTTGGGAGGCCGGCCAGGGCGGCGCGTTCCGGCGGCCCGAGGACTGGCTGGGTGGAGAGTGATGGCTACAGGCGCTGGCGGAGGCCGCAGCCTCCTAGCACCTCTTACAGCTGCCGCCGCAGGCGCCCATCCCGATGGAGGGGGCGCAAGCGTTAGTGGTGCCCACCACCACGTTGCTGTTGCTGGGGACGCTGCTGACTCTGGTGGAGACAACAGGGGCAGTAGTGGAGGCACAGAGATCGCCACAGACGACGCCACCGCGGGAGCTGCTGACGCCTGCAGGGAGAAGAGACGGAGGCCTGCTTCAGGCGCAGCCGCTGCCTGAGTGGGTGGCTTGCTGTGAGCCCACGCGCCCTTTCCCCAGAGGCTCCTAGACCCGCCCTGCGGGAGGAGGGGACGGACCCCGCTACTTACAGACATTCACCGAGCCAACGCCCTCACACAGCCTGCGGGGAGAGAAGGGCAGAGGTCAGTGCCTCAGAAAAGGCGCTGGGCCCCCGCGACTGAGGTGGAGGGGATACATCTGTGGCCCTCCATCTGGGCACTAGCCAAAGGGAAGGGGCACGAAATGCTCTCAGCCAGGAGCCAGCATAGCCCCGGGTCACTGTGAGGGTCTGGAGACAGAAGGCCTGTAAGTGCCTCGCTCTCCACCGCTCTTGAGCTGTGCAACCCCAACTTCAGCCAGCCTCAGCCTAGGCTTCCTCATCAGGAAAATCTACTTCGTAGATCTCTTATGAGGAATGAATCAAATAAGAGGCATCCAGTGCTTAGAGCCTGGCTCATAGCCCTTAAGAGCTATTAGCTGCCACTGCCTGGAAGTTGGCTCTGACTGAATTGCAGATGCATTTGAGGGAAGCAGATTTAACTTCTGAAATCCAGTCTGATTGGTGTCATTAGATTATAGGCGTCAGGGGGATAGACTTTTTTGTCTATTCCTTTCCCCACCACCTAAAAACAATGCCTGGCTCAATACAAAACTGTTGGATAAACTAATGGGATTTTAGAATAGGCTCAGAGACTGCCCACCACTGTCGTCTCATCCAGCAGATGGAAAGGCTGAGGCCCAGAGGGAGGACATGTCCAATGACAAGGCAGGGCTGTCACCCCAAACACTCATTTCCACCCAGCCCACATTTCCCTCCCACATAGCTTCCCCTAAGGGAAGAAAATGGAGTTCCCCTGAAAGCACACTGGCCAAGGATTGGTGAAATCAGCTTCAGATAAAAGAAGCCACAGCCACCATCAAATCATCCCATGTCCAGGTTCCCTAGGCAACACACACCAAAACTCCTGAGTTCATTCCAAGAGCCCTGTGTGATGGAGGAGTTGGCCGCTCAGATTCCAATGCCATCTCCATGTGTCTCTCCAACTTCCAAATGCAGACTTGGAAAACTCCTCCTCCCAGAATTCTTCACTTATGAAATTCCCCAGGCCCAGACAGACCCCTGCCTCTGAGCTTTCCAATGGAACAACTCGAGTTTGTTGGAAATCTCATCATGTGGTCACTTTAATTTCTAGGTCCCAAACCTGTGTTCCCCATTTCCCAAATACACAAGATGCTCCCTCTGCATCCCCAATCTTCACCCTCCTCTTCCCAGGGCCAAGGGCCTGACTGTCCACAAAAAAAAAAAAAGAGCTTGGGGTGAAACCAACTGACTAACTAGGGGAAAGAAACGAAGGGCAAAGAATGCGCTCACATTCTGGGAGCATTGTCCTTCTGGGAGCAGGAGCTGTATAGCTGCCCTCCAGCTGTATAGCTGGCCTTCAGCCATAGGAAGGCTGAGTGACCAGTGGGTCTTCTCCACTCCCCCCACCTCTGAAGCAAGCAAGCAAGCAAAAATCCTGAGAGCAAGGCATAACTGCCCCAACGGGTAAGACCTCGCTCTGTATCTAACTCATTCCCACTTGCTGCAATGGAAGACCCCTTTGGGATGTTCATTGCCATTATAATAGAAAAATGTGAGTTGATGGTGTCATCTATCTGAAGCAGTCCTTATGGGATGCATCTGAACTCCCAGGTCTGGAGCTGGGGCCAGGGCCAGATTAGGAAAAACAGAAGAAGTCCTGAGAGACACATGCAGCTACAGCTGGAAGGGAAGGAGCATTACCCAGGCAAGCTGGCCCCAAGCCTTAACTAGGCTTCTCAGTAACAGGAATATCTGCTACCAGATTACTGGATCTCAACTGAGATTAACAAGACCGCAATTTCAGATCAGTGCCTAGGTGAACATGAGAGACTCAAGCAGGGCTAGATCATACTTAAAGGACTTACACAAATTACCTATCTGGTTGCAGGGTGGGGAGGTTAAGAAACAAAACTTGAGTGCTGCCAGGAGTGTGAAGACAGGGCACGCTGAGAACCCTGGCAGGGCTGGGAAAGGGAAAGGTCTATGGGACCCACCTCTGCTCCTCGCCCTCCAGTAGGCGCCTGTAGGTGGCGATCTCAATGTCCAGGCCCAGCTTGGAGTTCATCACCTCCTGGTACTCCCTGATCAGGCAGGCCATGTCCTGCTTGGCCTTCTGCAGGGCGCCCTCCAGCTCGGCCAGCTTGCAGCGCGCGTCGCTGAGGGCCGCCTCACCCTGCTGCTCAGACTGGGCCACCGCGGCCTCCAGCTTGGAGTTCTGAAGACAACAGAGAGAACAAGGTAGATCAGAATCCCTGGGTCTCTCTGATGCTTACCTGGATGAGACCACGCTACCCACCAAGCTGGGAGCACCCCAGAACAGAGCCTCTCGCCTTCATCACCTGGGACTCACTGAGAGACCACAACCAGGGACTCTACATGGACAAAGGGGCTGGAGAATGAATGCTGAGATCCAGATAGGGCACACATAGGCTGTGTGACAATGGTTAGGCCCTCGGTCTCTCTGACCTTGGGCACAGATGCCCCATACCTGGCACTTGGCGTTCTCCACCTCAGCCGTCAGCCTCTGGATCATGCGGTTCAGCTCGTTGATCTCCTCCTTGGTGCGGCGCAGGGTCTCCCCATGCCTGATCACCGTGGCCTTCATCTCCTCACACTGGGGGAAGTAGAGATGCTCATGAGGCTCAGGGTGGGACTTCCCATCCATTCAGGGCACCATGGATGATTGTGCAGGTTGTACAGTGCTCAGCCTGTGCAACCACACGTGGCAGTCCTGCCCTGCCACCCTAACCTCAGAGTGGCAGCCATCTCTTCTCATCCCCAGGGACCAGCATCCCCAGAAAAGGAAGCCAATTTAATAGATACCTCACATCCCTCCCACTGCCATGTCTAGCAGGCAGGTGTCCTGTGCCACTCACCTTGCTACGGTACCAGGACTCGGCCTCGGCCCGGCTGCGGGTGACAATGTCGTCGTACTGTGCCTTAATCTCAGCGACGATGCAGTCCATGTTCAGGTCCCGGCTGTTGTCCAGCTTGACAACCACAGAGGTGTCTGAGATATGGGACTGGAGAATGCGGATCTCCTGCAGGAGGTGGGGGCAGTGACTTTAGTTGAGAACACAGCCCTACCCACCATGTCCTGACTCCACCTTCTCAGGCTTTCTCTGGTCCCCAGCCCTGCCCCCTCACACAGCCTCAGGGACTGCAACCTCTACCCACATCCTGTCCAATACTCCCACCCCCAACTCTCCTCTCTGCTGGCTGCCAGGTCTCTGCCTGGCCCCTGGGCCCGCACCTCCTCATACAGCCGCCTCAGGAAGTCGATCTCCTGGATCAGGGCCTCCACGTTGGCCTCCAGGTCTGACTTGCGGAGGTAGGCGCAGTCCACATCCTGGAAAGGTGGGGAGTGTTGGAGCTCAGAGGACCCTGGTAATCTAGCCCCCAGACTCGTCTCTCTGCCCATCCATTCCATGCAGCCAGGGGAAAGCAGTCCCCAGTGTCCCACTCCCATGCCTCTCCTTCCCTTCTGCCCTTCCTGGGATGAGCTGGCATCCTCTGCCCCTCTGAGGACAAATCCTGTTTGCTTTGGGCATGACTCACCAGCCTTTCACCCCTCCTTGCCCTCCTATCTCTCCCTTCTCCCCTCTCCTGCTCCAGGAAGCCTGCCCAGACTGACCCCCCTGCTCTCACACCTTGACCCTTTCCTGTCCTTCAGTAGTGCTCCAAGAACCCAGTTCCTGCTCCTGGTTCTGCTCCATCCTCCCTTAGACCCTGGGATTATGTCCCTGCCCCAAGGTCAGATTCCCCAGAATACTAGACAGGCTGCACTGTGTCTCAGCAGAGATATTGACTCTGCCACGTCTCCAGGGAACTCAACCATGAACCACAACCTCTGGAGCAGAGCAGGACACACAGAGGTCCATGCAGCCATCCCCCTATCCAGGGCAGGTGCTGGTGGATATTCCCAGGTCATTGCCCTTTGACAGGACTCTGGACACTCCATCCAAAGGCCTGCATCTGGACAGTCCCAGCCTGCTGTGCAAGGGTCATGGCACCCCACACTGAGGTTGAGACCCCCTGTGTCTCCCCAGGAAGAGCCTGTCATTCTGAGATCCCACAGATCTGTGCTTCTCAATCCTGTGTCACTTGCCTTCTTCAGAGCCACAAACTCGTTCTCAGCTGTTGCTCTCAGAGAAACCTCCTCCTCATACCTGAGGCAGAGCAGAGGGCAGAGAGGGGAGGTCAGGGCAAGGCAGGTCTTTGCAGAGCCCCCATCACATCACACTTCATCACAGCCATGGGGACAGTACTAGAAACACCCCCACACAGCCCGGGCCTGGCAACCTAGCTGATCCTTTCCGGTTGGATGTGGGATGTCTCTGGGATTCTCTCTCCACTTTGAACTGGGGAGGAAGAGGGCTCACCTGGTACCTCCCAGTCCTGTTCCCAAAGGGTCTCTGAGGTCCCCCAGGAGGCAAATAGGACTCAGCCCCCAACCCCATCCCGGGAGTAAACAGCATATCCTCCTGGGGCCTGTAGCCCCAGCCTCCCTTCACTGGTATGAATCCCAGCTCAGGTGTGGGGACTCCTGGACCCGCAGACCCTCAGAACTTAGAACCGAAGGCAGTGGGAACACCCAGAGCCCCAGACCTGTCACTCGTGAGAGACCCTGGGCTCACATCTGACAGATGCTACAGGTGTCAGGGCTGAGGGTCAGGAGAGAAGGCCTGGACCCTGCAGAGGCTTCCTCCCCACCGAGCGCAGGGGAGAGCTGCTGTGTGATGTGGCTCAGGGAAGAGAAGGCTGGAATGGGATAGAGACAGGTAGTGGGAGTCACAGCCTTCCTCTTACACAGGTGTCTGGGCAAAGATTCCACAAATGAAAAGACCCCGCCACCCTCGGTCAACCTAGTGGTCATGGCCACTCACCCTACCTGGGAGTTCGCATTGTCTAATCCAGTGTATTTAACCTAAACCCCATTCCTGTGCCCAGCATCCCTCCTGCTGTCACTCACTTCTTCTTGTAGCCCTCCAGCACCTCCTGCACGTGGTTGAGCTCTGAGGCCAGTCTCCCACTGTCAGCCTCCACGCACTCGGCCTCCCGCCGCAGAGTCTCGATGTAGCCCTCAAACAGGGGCTCCAGGTTGCTCTGGCAGCACTCGCGGTTCTGGAAGAACTGCAGCTTTGTCTCCAGCAGCTTGTTCTGCTGCTCCAGGAAGCGCACCTGCCATTCAGGGTGGGAAGGAGGGACAGATGGTTTCTGGTGCCCCCAAAGACAGCTCTGGGGACCTGGTGGAGGAGGGATAGTTTAAAGGAAATCCCCAAATCTGGAGCTTATCTGAGATTGAGTAGAGGTGGGCTGTGGGAGACAGACAATTTCTGGATTTCCTGGTCATGATCTATGTCTAGATTTCCCACTCAGGAATGGAGCAAGGGCTGGGTGGTGTCAGTGCCTGCTCTCTGGGGAGCTGAGTGACCCCAAGCAGATGAACACAAGTGGAGGCTCCGCTCCTCACTCTGAAGCCAGGTGAGGCAGCATCCCTCACAGGCAGAGTACCCAGGTTCAGATCACAGATGGGATTTCTGGGGATGGTGCCAAGAAGAGGGTGTCTAAATTGAATCATCACCTGGAAGGGAGCTCAGCTGTCCCAGCTCTTCCCCTATGTCATCCGGAAGTCAGTGCACCCTACTTTCTCACCCTGGGGCTGCCCAAACCCCTCTGAGTTCAGCAGCAGTGGTCACATGTCCCCCACCCCCAAATCCCTGATGTCTAGCTTGTGCCCCAGAGCAGCCTGGCCACACTTTTCCTCCACAAGCTCCCCCTATCTGAACCGTCAGCTGAGTCTGCGTCTTGAGTGCCTGTGTGTGTGTGTGTGTGTCTGTGTGTCTGTGTGTCTGAGTGCCTCTCCCATCAGACTGGGATCTCAGGCAGGCAGAGGTCTTTCTGACTCTGACTCCATCCTCAGTGCCCAGCCCTGGCTGTGTAGGTAGTGGGAGTTCAGGAAGGGTGTGATCCAGGACACCCACCTTGTCGATGAAGGCCGCGAACCTGCTGTTGAGGGATTTGATCTGCTCCTTCTCCTCCTGCTTCACGCACTGCGCGTTGGGGTCGATCTCCAGGTTGAGGGGTGTGAGGAGGCTCTCGTTGACCGAGACGGTGGTGATGCATGGGGGGCTGGGCCCACACACGCCCCCAGAGCGGTAGCCGAAGCTGCGTCCGCAGGAGCCGGCCCTATAGCCTCCGCACACGCTGTGGCTGCCAAAGCCCCCAGTGAGGCCGCGGTAGCAGGAGATGCCACGGTAGGGGGCGGCGGTGATGCAGCAGCGGCCAGGCCGGGGCCCGCAGGCCGAGATGCAGCTGAAGGCGCGGCCACCACAGTAAGATCCGCAAGTCATGGTGCTTTTTGGGGAAGAGAGGAGGTTCTGAGGATGGAGACGTCCGAATGGAGAGTACAGTGGTTGGGGCGTCAGGCGTTCACTACTTGCACCTCTGTAGGCCTTTTATATAAGTGGGGAGACTGTGACCACGTGGGTCGGAGCAATTAGAAGGCTTTATAGGCTTGAGTTGTGTAGCTGCTGTCGCTCCCCACTTAATGTGCTTAATTGGTGCCCAGAAGCAGCCAGATGTTTATGATCCTTTGCCCTAAACTGCAGTTTTCCTCTTCAAAGGACAACTCACGTCCCCCACACCCACCTCAACCTCCCAATACACAGTTGAGGAAACTGACGTTGGACGAAGGAGTGGGCGGTGACTCAGGTTGGAATGGAAGGGAAGGGGCAGGGCTGCTGCTCTTTCTGTCCTGCAGGGTTTGACAGTGTCGATGCCGCTGTCCGTGGTGCTGATAGGACTAGCCAGGAATGTTGGGAGGGGGAATCTCATGATGTGGAACTTGGGGGGCGTTTGGTGGTTTCTCCGAACCAGATAGCTTGTTTCTGAACCCCAAAAGTCCCACGTTTACAGAATCTCTAACTTAGTCACCTTCTCAGGAACCCAATTCCTCCATGCCTACTCCCAAATCCCTTATCTATACCTATCAACATGTTTTTCTCTCTCTCCCACTCTCTGGTGCACACACACACACACACACTCTCACACACAATGCACTCGCATGTTGGCCTTCCTACTCACCACCCCCTTCTCTCTTTAACACACACACTCACACACACACCCTAACCCTAACCCTAACCCTAACCCTGTTATGAATCTGTATAGTGTCTGGCTCAGAATATGAGATCATGTAGAGCCACATGAGGAGAGCATCCAGCCCCTGCCATCATCCCCTGAGTCCCTGCTGCTTTACACACTATACTCTTTGAAACTCCTGCATGGAAGTTTGTCAGTACCCTTGGAAGGTGCCAGAGAACAAATCTATATTTGTGTGTGCCATCCATCCAGTATAAGTAGTGTGGGTCTTGAACTCACGAGGGCTGGGTAGGAACCAAGGCTCTGCCCTGAGCACCCCTGTGTAATCTGGGGGAAGACACTTGACTCTCCTGGGAAATAGGTTAAGGCTTTCCCTCCTACTACTGCCTTAGAGTTACAGAGATGTGTACATGCTCAGTGGACTCCAGAGCACAGAGCAGAAGGGCTTCATTACAATCATTAGGAGGTGGTGGGCTCAGCGGCAGTGTTTACTCAGAATTCATGTTCTGACCCACTAATTGAACCAACCAGAATTTTATTTTAATGAAATGGATTATGAGAAAATCAAACAGAGCAGAGTAGACCAGAAAATAGTAAATTGCACCATATGTCACCAGAATAACTTGTTACATGCCCTTTTTATTTCAGTTGTATGGCATATGTATATGTATGTGCACACCCAGTTGCTATGTAAAATTATTTCTTACTACAGTTGCAGCTGAAAAGTTGAAATATCCATTTCTCACTGTATACAAAAACCAAATTAAAATGGATTAAAGACTTAAATATAAGACCTGAGACTATGAAACTACTAGAAGGAAACATTGAGGAAATGCTTAAGACATTGACCTGGACAAAGATTTCTCGATTGAGACCTCAAAAGCAAAGGCAACCAAAGCAAAAAATGAACAAATGGGATCACATCGAGCTAAAAGAACTTCTGCACACCAAAGGAAACAATCGACAAGGTGAAGAAATGACCTACATACAGAATGGAAGAAATATTTGCAAACTATTCAACTGACAAGGAATTAGTAGCTGCAATATATAAGGAACTCAAACAACTCAATAGCAAGTAAACCAAATAATCCAATTTTAAAATGGGCAAAAGATCTGAATAGACATTTCTCAAAAGAAGACATATACCAACAGGTATATTAAAAATGCTCAACGTATCATCGAAGAAATACAAATCAATACCACAATAAGATTATCATCTTAACCCAGGTAAAATGGCTTTTATCAAAAAAAACAAAAAACAAAAAAAAAATGGATGCTGGCAAGGATGTGGAGAAAGAGGAACACTTGTACGCTGCTGGAGGGATGTAAATTACTACAGTCACTATGGAAAACAGTATGGAGGGTCCTCCAAAAGCTAAAAATAGAACCACCAGATGATCCAGCAATCCCACTACTAGGTAAACTTCCAAAAGAAAGAAAATTCATATATCAAAGAGATATCTGCACTCCCATGTTTATTGCAGTGCTATTCTTTATAGCCAAGATTTGGAATCAAGCTAAGTGTCCATCAATGGATGAATAAAGAAAATATGTTACAGATACACTATGGAATATTATTCAACCATAAAAAGGAATGAAATCCTGCCATGTGCAACAACATGAATGGAACTGGAGGAAATTTTGTTAGGGAAAATAATTCAGGCACAGAAAGACAAATTTCAGATGTTCTTACACATATGTGAGAGCTAAAAAAATTGATCTCATCAGAGAGAGAGTAGAATGATGGTTACCAGAGGCCGGGAGGGGTAATTGGGAGGGGAAGATAAAGAGGTGTTAGTAAATGAATACAAAAATAAGTTAGATAACAGAAATGATATTTAGTGTTCAGTAGCACAATAGAATGACTATAGTTAATCATTTATTGTGTATTTCAAAATAACTAAAGAAGTAGGTTTGGAACGTTCCCAACACAAAGAAATAATAAATGTTTGAGGTGATGGATATTCCAAGTACTCTGATTTGATCAGTACACATTTTATGCTTATCTCAAAATATCTTATGTAGCCCACAAATATGTATAACTATTATGTACCCATATAAAGAAAACATAAAAATAAATAAATAAAAAGTTTGAATACATGGCATATTAGTTAAGCACACAGACTCAGATTCTAAACTGCCTCGTTTCGAATTCTAGCTCTGCCACTCTCTAGCTGTGTAAACTCAGGCAATTACTAAACCTCCATGTACCTCATTTCATGGTTTCTAAAATGAAGAAAATAATAGTGCCCACCTCATAAAGTTGTTGTAAAGATTAAAAGAGCTAATCCATGTAAATCACTTAGAACTAAGCCTGGCACACTCTAAGTGTGTAATCATATTAGTTGTTGTTGTTGTTGCTGCTGCTGCTGCTGACATATCCACAGCATTGACGGGATATACTCACCCACATGCCTAAGCCATCTGTGTCCAGTTTCCATTAACTCTACCTATCTTAAAGAACTTATAGAAGGATTAAATGAAATAATGCATGGGCAATGTTTAACAGCACATAGGAAATGCTCAATAAATGTTATCTACTGTATTCTACAATGGGAGCCAGTCCAAGGGGCAGAGGATCTTAGACCTTTGGCCATGGTTACTCCATTTGTCCTCGAAAAGAACACCAAAACAAATGCCCCTCCTTCCATCTCTGCTCCAGCCTGATTGCCTCAGAGAAGGTCCAATGAGAATCTCTTCTCTTTGCAAAGGAACACATCACCAATCCTTGGGCAACCATACTACTGGATGAGAAGAGAGGCTTGGATAATCTGAAAATTCTAAATCTGTGAATAACTCATAAGTGTGTATTTATTATTTGGACTTAACAGACCATCAGAAATCCTCAGTCATAAATCAAATGATGGCACACTCACTCATCTTTATTTTCACCTGATCCTAAAACCTCCTGATTGGTCAGTAGCCAGAGGATTTCATGGGGTTGAGGATGGGAGATATGCCCTTGATAATTCATCCAAGTACAATGGTGCTCCAATGAGAACAAGAGAAGGCAAGCTTTCTTTACAGATGGACAAATGGAAGTTAGAGTTGAGGAAGAACTTCCCAGAAGGAGACAAGTAGTCATTATTTTCTAAAGGAGCTTACATTATCTCTTCCATTTAGGGAGGCTTTATGTAAAAGAAAGACACTTCTTATTCTGCAGTGGCCACCATTTTTATGGAGATAAGGTGAACAAAAGACCTTCAGATCTGGAAATCAGAGTCTCTTCTTTTAGCCCAAGTGGACCTTTATTTCAAGGGGCACCTGTAAAGAATGGGCAAATTAGGTGGTTTTAACATTAGGAAGTTCTTGTTCAGTGCTCCCTTCAGTTCATTCTGCTCCCTGGAGGGTATTATAAGGCAGACTCCTCAAGATAGTTGATCGCTTAGAGTAGGTAACATTTTCCAGCTGGGGGACTCAGGGATTTTCTGACTGATATTTCCTAACTCTATGCTTAATCCTGTCTTAATTTTGGAGGGAAGGAGGCACTAAGAGAAGAAAGGAGACATGGGTTCTGGGGCTCCCAGTCTGGTACAGCATATTCAAATTCATGAGGAAGGCCAGAAGTCTAAAGAAGGTTATTTTTCAGACATACTGTCAGATACTGAGGAATGCAATGACTGCTGACAGTGTCCTTTCTGGGACAATGTGCAATTGCAGCTAGTCTGATGGGAAAGGCAAGAAAGGCTTCCTGGAAAGGGTGAGGACAAGCTTTAGGCAAAAGGCAGGCAAGACAGTGTTGATAAGAAGATGTGCATGGAGGCATTTCAGACAGTGAGAGACAATGAGACAGGGCTAGTGGGTGGACAATAGGTGATCTCGTGGGCCCTTGCAGGAGTGGAGAGGATCTTGAGATGCTGTGACAGTGGAGACAGAGGGAGAAAGCCAGTTGAGGCACAGCCCTCATAAGCAGGGACAGTGTCATCCCTGAGACTCTGCTACACAGCTGTGGGCTGGAAGGCAGCCTTTGAATTCTACATCTAGAGCATCTGCATGCCGGATTTACAGGTGTCCAGAGGGCCATGCCCTTACTAACCTTGTAGCTGGCTCATGCTTTCTACTCATAGAAAGCAGATGCAGGCCAGGGTCCAGTGAAGGAAGTTGAGGGGTAGTGGGGAGACTGCTTACACAACACCTGGGCTGTTGAGATGTTGATAATGGAGTTGACCCCAGGCCAGTTGGGTGGGTGATTAGGGAGAGGCCCAAGTCAGAGCCCTGCCTTCTCAGCCAAGAGAGCCCAGGACACTGGCCAATTATACATCAGAACTCACCAGAGAGGATTCCCACTGGAAAAGGGCCAGAAGGCTCCTGTGGGATGCCTGGGTGGGACTGGAGCCTGACTCAAAAGCTCCATCCTGGTGACGTTCATCCCACTAACCAGCTGAGTACCTGCATCTCCCTCGCCCCACGTCCCTGCCCTGTGAGGGTTCATTACTATAAATCTGGAGCTATGGTGCCTACCTCTTCCAGTGGGTCTACACACACTTCCCCTTGGTGCTGTGCTGCTTCCCCCATTCACCTCCTCCTCTGCTCTTTCATCCCTGGAGTGACCCCTCCACCATACTCCCCAGATCTTCTCCCACTTTTCCTCCACTGTCCTCCAGTTTCCTCCTCTTCCTGACTATCTCCCAAGATCTCTCCCTCATTTTCTTCTCCACCCATGCAGCACTCTCCTTCTCTTCTTCTAAGTTGCCCTTGAGAATAATAGTCTAAGACTAAGTATTTCTTTCTGCCTCTTTTCCTAGAAATCTCCTCTGATTCGCTTTTCTCTTTCCTTCTCCAGTCTGGCCCCTGGTCTCTAGTCTGCCCCAAGGCCTTCAAGATCCTTGCTCTCATTGACCGACTTTCCCTACCACCCCCTTATAACCCAAACCAAAGACTTTGCTTGGGTTAAGGACACATCTCACTCACTTCATTCTTCCTTCAGGGCCCAGCAAGGAAGGTCACCTGTCTCCACCCCCATCCCCAGGAATGACCACTTCATCTGCTTCTTGTGTCCCCACCCTATCCTACCACAAAGCTTTGCACAATAAACCACCAAGCTTTGATGGCTCCATTCCTCAGCACTTAATATGCAGCTGGTATTCTTTTCATTCATTCAACAAATATTTATTGAGCACCTACTATGTGCCAAGCCCTTGGAATATATCCACAAAGAAAACTTTTGTACACATTGATGTGTTGCAGGGTTTGCATTTTTGTTCATGATCTGGGTATGTGTCCAGCTTTTCTCTTAATACTGGAAGCTCGCCAAGAACAAGGGTGAGCTCTCCTATACCCTCTGGCCATGAACCCTGAGAGCAACCTCCAGGGCCCTGCAGAGGGCATGGGGCAAGATGAGTATTTGTGTTTGTATGTTATGTACAAACACCAGCTACTGTGTGATACTTATTACTGATGGTCGACGGAGTACAGAAGGGAGTGCAATGGGACAAATACATCCCTTCCTTTGGGATCAGACACACAGCCTCTGGGTGCAAGCTCTTCTACTAACACACAGCCTGAGCCTTAACCTCCCTATACCTCAGTGTCCTCATCTATAAAAGGAGAATAATAACACCAACCTCAAAGGGTAACTGTAAAAATTAAATGAGTTAATGCATGTTGGACTCTTAAAATAGTATCTAGCATGGTGTAAGATGAACATCAAAAGATGTTATTATTAAGTTTGGAAGAACAGTCATAAAATAGTTTTCTACATGAAACACTTACTACTTATATAACTTTTAAAAAAATAGCCACATACCCCAGAAAAACTCTTGCATAAATATACTAGAAGACATGGGAAAGGATGTTCATAGCAGCTCTGCTCAATCTATAGAACTCTGAAAACAACCGTGGGGTTATTGAGGTAGAAAGGCAAATAAACTGTGGTATAGCCATGCAATGAGTGAAATCCACAGTGAAAATGATCACAGGATAGCTACAGGAAGCAACATTTAATGAAAGAAACCAGGTGCACAAGGATCCATGCAACATGAGTCCATTTATGTGAGGTTCAAAAGCTGGAAAAAGAAACAATATGTCATTGCAAGATGAGTACGTTGGTTCTAAAATTGTAAGAAAAGCAAGAGAATAATTAAACACAGAATGCAGGAGAGGAGTCACCCTAGGCCAGGAAGGAGTAGGGTACAATCAGAACAAGGTGCATAGGAAGCTCCTGAAATACACACATGTTCTATTTTTTCCTGTAAGTGGTAGGTATTGGTACAGATCTAACCACCTATACATTCTTTTCTGTTGAAATATTTCACAATAAAAATAATTGTTACCTCCATAAAGTTAAAATCTTTCCTCTTTACCTTGCCAGAGCCAAGACCATAGAGTGGAGATTCTGCCATCTTCCCTCCCCTCCTCTCTGCCATCTTCCCTCCCCTCCTCCCTTCCCCATGACAAGGTTTTTTTACTCTGAACAAAACAAGTTGAATGTCTTTTTAGGTCTTCAAAAATTAGCAGCAATTAATTCCTGAAGTTCAATGAAATGATGTCAACGTTTGAATTTTTCATACCTTGTTTTAAATTGCGTCTTACATCTTTAAAATTGCTTAGTAAGGACCAGCCATTAGTAATTAGCTTGTGTTTATACATGTCGTTTTTATAAGGAGTTATACTGGTAGAAAAGGTGAAGTATGGATGAGATGTACTTTGACTCACAGTGCTCCTCAGGACATCCAACCGCTGGTTTGCTGGGGACATCATTATGCAATTGTGGGCAGTGCCCAGAATTGCAGATGAGGGTACAAAGAGCTTCAGAAGTGCTGGCCCAGCTTCCCTGAACTCACAAAGGGATAGCAGTGCCATACTCTTCTCTAGGGTGACCAGATAGCTCAACACAGTCTGTGACCTCCCACATTTGTCCTGTCACAAGGCCACACTCTGAATGTTTTGCACAGATACCCTGAGCCCTACTCTCTTCTATTTTTTTCCTCTCCTCTCTTTTCCCATCAATCCTACCTGTTCTCATTCCCTAAGGCTACTCTTTCTGCCTTTGCCCTTGAAGAACAGCAGCTCCAGGGGGCTACAAGCCAGGTCATTTCACTTCCCTTTTCTTCTCCTCAATTTAATGAAAATCTCTGTACTTTATGAGCTAATTTTTCTAGGACCTGTTCTATTGGAGTGGAGGTGGTTCATTGGGTAAGTAGAACATAGTACAATCTATCAAAGTATTGTCATATACCAGAGGTATGCAAATAACTAAAACTGATGTTTTCCATCCCGTCCTTCAATTCTTAGCCACGGTGTGCTGCACATCTAACTCATACTCCTTCCCAGCCCCCAAATAGCCTCACATCACCACGTGCCACATGTCCCTAAAGGGCCCCTCATGGTTCTAACCATCCCAACCCACTCTGACTCTGCCTGTCTTCCTTAGATAGAAGGAAGACACCCTAAATTCTCCTGCACCCTAAATTCACAGATATTCCCCTCTAAACAACTTTCACTACCCTCTTGAACTTATCCAGGGATTAGGAAGTCAAGGGGTTGTCACAGCTTATAGGTAAGAAGGCATTGCAACTCCTGGCTCCATCACTTACCGGCTGGGAGACTTTGGGCAAGTTATTTAACCTCCCTGACCCTTGATTTCCTCATCTGTAAAATGGGGATAATGGTACATACTTCATATGATTGATGTGAGAATTAGAGATTATTTACGATATATAATGATGATCACATAGTAAGTGACCAACTGAAAAGAAACATATTCTTATCAAACCAGGATCTATGTTGCTCTACACAGTTCTTTCTAATTCTAATTCTCTACACAGTTTTTCCAAATACAGGGGGAAATGTACTCAAGTGATCCAACCTCCATCTCCCGGGTTCAAGAGATTCTCCTGCCTCAGCCTCCCGAGTAGCTGGGAATACAAGCATGTGCCACCATACTGGGCTGATTTTTGTATTTGTAGTAGAGACGGGGTTTCACCATCTCTAGTCTTAAACTCCTCCACTGCGGCTGGTCTTGAACTCCTAACCTCAGGTGATCCACCTGCCTTGGCCTCCCAAAGTGCTGGGATTACAGATGTGAGCCACCGCGTCCAGCTGTGATTCAATTTAGCATCACCAATCCGATATTTCGTGCTTCCTAGGGTGACATAATAAGAGTTATACAGCATCTTTTATGAGGTATTCTACCCAACAATGTTTAATTTAAACCTAATCCAGCCTCTAGCCCAGTGCTGTCCAACAAAATTTTATGTGAAAATAACCAATAAATCAAATAAAAATAAATAATAAAGAAGTGTTCTTTATTTGCACTGTCTAATAAGGTAGGCACCACTTACAGGTAGCTGCTGAGGTCTCAAAATGTGGATTGTGCAACTGAATAACTAGATTTTTAACTTATTTAATTTTTACGAACTTAAAGTAGCCACATCTGCCTATTGTCTACCAAATTGGACATCCCAGCTCAAGATTTAATTTCTAGTTTATAGAAAATATAAGGGCAAGCGCCACAAATTAAATTATGTAAAATCTAGTTTTAAAATTCTTAGGACAGTTAGGAAAATTAAATCTGAGATGAATAGTAAGTGGTGCTTTGGAATTATCGTTAGTTTTCCTGCATAAGAAAATAGTACTCTCCTTATTCTTAAGAAATTCCTACTAATGTATTTAAGGGTTACATGCCATGCTTTCTGCCACTCAGATAATTGGGCAACTGTGAAAGCAAATATGGTATAATGTTGACTGTTGAATCGGGGTAACTAGGTGGAGCATCAATACATGCATGTTGTATTATTCCAATTTTTCTCAATGTTTCAAAGCTCTCATCATAAGAAAGATAAAAGGCAAATATTTCATAATCTGCTGATTGTTCCCATGGTAGGAAAGTGAGATGGTTTTCAGCAGCCAACTGAAAAATCTGGAGATGGGGAAATCCAGATTTGTGTTTCAGGAGCACTTGAGCCACAGCTGGGATGGAAATGAGGGATGGTATTTATGAATGCCTCAGCCTTTCCTGAAACCCCTCTCCCCACATCACACTTAACACACAGGTCTCCTCCTCCCAGTTTCTCCCAGCACCTGGCCTCCCTTCTCCTCCCCTCGCCAGGCCCTGCTCCTCCTTCTCGTCCTCTCCTCTGCCTTCCCCTTCCCTCCCCAATACCTGCAGATGAAGGAATGCCCTGCTGGCAAGACACTTTGAAGATGAAATATGCTGACTCCCCCTAGAGCCCAAGGCTGACATCCTTTACAAAAGAGGGTGCAGGCCACTCCACCATTAAAGCACATTCTAGAGAGGCGTTGGACCCGGCTAACCACCCAAGCCCATAAAGCACAAATTGCCCCAACACCGTCTTCACAGCCAAGCCTCTTCAGAATCTGCGCATAAATAGGGCTGCGGTGCCCTGAGGAGCACATTGGAGTTTCCATCAGGACTCCAGGTCCCCTTACCTGTCCTCTGCAACCCAAACGTCCAGGAGAACCATGACCTGCGGATCTTACTGTGGTGGCCGCGCCTTCAGCTGCATCTCGGCCTGCGGGCCCCGGCCTGGCCGCTGCTGCATCACCGCCGCCCCCTACCGTGGCATCTCCTGCTACCGCGGCCTCACTGGGGGCTTTGGCAGCCACAGCGTGTGCGGAGGCTATAGGGCCGGCTCCTGCGGACGCAGCTTCGGCTACCGCTCTGGGGGCGTGTGTGGGCCCAGCCCCCCATGCATCACCACCGTCTCGGTCAACGAGAGCCTCCTCACACCCCTCAACCTGGAGATCGACCCCAACGCGCAGTGCGTGAAGCAGGAGGAGAAGGAGCAGATCAAATCCCTCAACAGCAGGTTCGCGGCCTTCATCGACAAGGTGGGTGTCCTGGATCACACCCTTCCTGAACTCCCACTACCTACACAGCCAGGGCTGGGCACTGAGGATGGAGTCAGAGTCAGAAAGACCTCTGCCTGCCTGAGATCCCAGTCTGATGGGAGAGGCACTCAGACACACAGACACACAGACACACACACACACACACAGGCACTCAAGACGCAGACTCAGCTGACGGTTCAGATAGGGGGAGCTTGTGGAGGAAAAGTGTGGCCAGGCTGCTCTGGGGCACAAGCTAGACATCAGGGATTTGGGGGTGGGGGACATGTGACCACTGCTGCTGAACTCAGAGGGGTTTGGGCAGCCCCAGGGTGAGAAAGTAGGGTGCACTGACTTCCGGATGACATAGGGGAAGAGCTGGGACAGCTGAGCTCCCTTCCAGGTGATGATTCAATTTAGACACCCTCTTCTTGGCACCATCCCCAGAAATCCCATCTGTGATCTGAACCTGGGTACTCTGCCTGTGAGGGATGCTGCCTCACCTGGCTTCAGAGTGAGGAGCGGAGCCTCCACTTGTGTTCATCTGCTTGGGGTCACTCAGCTCCCCAGAGAGCAGGCACTGACACCACCCAGCCCTTGCTCCATTCCTGAGTGGGAAATCTAGACATAGATCATGACCAGGAAATCCAGAAATTGTCTGTCTCCCACAGCCCACCTCTACTCAATCTCAGATAAGCTCCAGATTTGGGGATTTCCTTTAAACTATCCCTCCTCCACCAGGTCCCCAGAGCTGTCTTTGGGGGCACCAGAAACCATCTGTCCCTCCTTCCCACCCTGAATGGCAGGTGCGCTTCCTGGAGCAGCAGAACAAGCTGCTGGAGACAAAGCTGCAGTTCTTCCAGAACCGCGAGTGCTGCCAGAGCAACCTGGAGCCCCTGTTTGAGGGCTACATCGAGACTCTGCGGCGGGAGGCCGAGTGCGTGGAGGCTGACAGTGGGAGACTGGCCTCAGAGCTCAACCACGTGCAGGAGGTGCTGGAGGGCTACAAGAAGAAGTGAGTGACAGCAGGAGGGATGCTGGGCACAGGAATGGGGTTTAGGTTAAATACACTGGATTAGACAATGCGAACTCCCAGGTAGGGTGAGTGGCCATGACCACTAGGTTGACCGAGGGTGGCGGGGTCTTTTCATTTGTGGAATCTTTGCCCAGACACCTGTGTAAGAGGAAGGCTGTGACTCCCACTACCTGTCTCTATCCCATTCCAGCCTTCTCTTCCCTGAGCCACATCACACAGCAGCTCTCCCCTGCGCTCGGTGGGGAGGAAGCCTCTGCAGGGTCCAGGCCTTCTCTCCTGACCCTCAGCCCTGACACCTGTAGCATCTGTCAGATGTGAGCCCAGGGTCTCTCACGAGTGACAGGTCTGGGGCTCTGGGTGTTCCCACTGCCTTCGGTTCTAAGTTCTGAGGGTCTGCGGGTCCAGGAGTCCCCACACCTGAGCTGGGATTCATACCAGTGAAGGGAGGCTGGGGCTACAGGCCCCAGGAGGATATGCTGTTTACTCCCGGGATGGGGTTGGGGGCTGAGTCCTATTTGCCTCCTGGGGGACCTCAGAGACCCTTTGGGAACAGGACTGGGAGGTACCAGGTGAGCCCTCTTCCTCCCCAGTTCAAAGTGGAGAGAGAATCCCAGAGACATCCCACATCCAACCGGAAAGGATCAGCTAGGTTGCCAGGCCCGGGCTGTGTGGGGGTGTTTCTAGTACTGTCCCCATGGCTGTGATGAAGTGTGATGTGATGGGGGCTCTGCAAAGACCTGCCTTGCCCTGACCTCCCCTCTCTGCCCTCTGCTCTGCCTCAGGTATGAGGAGGAGGTTTCTCTGAGAGCAACAGCTGAGAACGAGTTTGTGGCTCTGAAGAAGGCAAGTGACACAGGATTGAGAAGCACAGATCTGTGGGATCTCAGAATGACAGGCTCTTCCTGGGGAGACACAGGGGGTCTCAACCTCAGTGTGGGGTGCCATGACCCTTGCACAGCAGGCTGGGACTGTCCAGATGCAGGCCTTTGGATGGAGTGTCCAGAGTCCTGTCAAAGGGCAATGACCTGGGAATATCCACCAGCACCTGCCCTGGATAGGGGGATGGCTGCATGGACCTCTGTGTGTCCTGCTCTGCTCCAGAGGTTGTGGTTCATGGTTGAGTTCCCTGGAGACGTGGCAGAGTCAATATCTCTGCTGAGACACAGTGCAGCCTGTCTAGTATTCTGGGGAATCTGACCTTGGGGCAGGGACATAATCCCAGGGTCTAAGGGAGGATGGAGCAGAACCAGGAGCAGGAACTGGGTTCTTGGAGCACTACTGAAGGACAGGAAAGGGTCAAGGTGTGAGAGCAGGGGGGTCAGTCTGGGCAGGCTTCCTGGAGCAGGAGAGGGGAGAAGGGAGAGATAGGAGGGCAAGGAGGGGTGAAAGGCTGGTGAGTCATGCCCAAAGCAAACAGGATTTGTCCTCAGAGGGGCAGAGGATGCCAGCTCATCCCAGGAAGGGCAGAAGGGAAGGAGAGGCATGGGAGTGGGACACTGGGGACTGCTTTCCCCTGGCTGCATGGAATGGATGGGCAGAGAGACGAGTCTGGGGGCTAGATTACCAGGGTCCTCTGAGCTCCAACACTCCCCACCTTTCCAGGATGTGGACTGCGCCTACCTCCGCAAGTCAGACCTGGAGGCCAACGTGGAGGCCCTGATCCAGGAGATCGACTTCCTGAGGCGGCTGTATGAGGAGGTGCGGGCCCAGGGGCCAGGCAGAGACCTGGCAGCCAGCAGAGAGGAGAGTTGGGGGTGGGAGTATTGGACAGGATGTGGGTAGAGGTTGCAGTCCCTGAGGCTGTGTGAGGGGGCAGGGCTGGGGACCAGAGAAAGCCTGAGAAGGTGGAGTCAGGACATGGTGGGTAGGGCTGTGTTCTCAACTAAAGTCACTGCCCCCACCTCCTGCAGGAGATCCGCATTCTCCAGTCCCATATCTCAGACACCTCTGTGGTTGTCAAGCTGGACAACAGCCGGGACCTGAACATGGACTGCATCGTCGCTGAGATTAAGGCACAGTACGACGACATTGTCACCCGCAGCCGGGCCGAGGCCGAGTCCTGGTACCGTAGCAAGGTGAGTGGCACAGGACACCTGCCTGCTAGACATGGCAGTGGGAGGGATGTGAGGTATCTATTAAATTGGCTTCCTTTTCTGGGGATGCTGGTCCCTGGGGATGAGAAGAGATGGCTGCCACTCTGAGGTTAGGGTGGCAGGGCAGGACTGCCACGTGTGGTTGCACAGGCTGAGCACTGTACAACCTGCACAATCATCCATGGTGCCCTGAATGGATGGGAAGTCCCACCCTGAGCCTCATGAGCATCTCTACTTCCCCCAGTGTGAGGAGATGAAGGCCACGGTGATCAGGCATGGGGAGACCCTGCGCCGCACCAAGGAGGAGATCAACGAGCTGAACCGCATGATCCAGAGGCTGACGGCTGAGGTGGAGAACGCCAAGTGCCAGGTATGGGGCATCTGTGCCCAAGGTCAGAGAGACCGAGGGCCTAACCATTGTCACACAGCCTATGTGTGCCCTATCTGGATCTCAGCATTCATTCTCCAGCCCCTTTGTCCATGTAGAGTCCCTGGTTGTGGTCTCTCAGTGAGTCCCAGGTGATGAAGGCGAGAGGCTCTGTTCTGGGGTGCTCCCAGCTTGGTGGGTAGCATGGTCTCATCCAGGTAAGCATCAGAGAGACCCAGGGATTCTGATCTACCTTGTTCTCTCTGTTGTCTTCAGAACTCCAAGCTGGAGGCCGCGGTGGCCCAGTCTGAGCAGCAGGGTGAGGCGGCCCTCAGCGACGCGCGCTGCAAGCTGGCCGAGCTGGAGGGCGCCCTGCAGAAGGCCAAGCAGGACATGGCCTGCCTGATCAGGGAGTACCAGGAGGTGATGAACTCCAAGCTGGGCCTGGACATTGAGATCGCCACCTACAGGCGCCTGCTGGAGGGCGAGGAGCAGAGGTGGGCCCAACCAAGCCTGGCCCAGAGCCACCCTTCCCCATCCCTGGCACAAGCCTACCCTTGGCCTTGCCTGAGCAAAGGCCAGGGCTCTGGGGAAAAAAAAAAATTATTATTTTTCACTTCCAGTGTGGGGAGGGCTGGTGTGTGAGTTTGTCTGAGGCAAGGTTTTCTCTCAGACTCTGTTCTTAATTGACCAATTGTGGACACTACCCTATGACCTGGGGAGCTTTTTCAGCCACTCTGGGGCAGTTACTAATGTTGCTTTTTCTCTTTTGCCCTCAGGCTATGTGAAGGCGTTGGAGCTGTGAATGTCTGTGAGTATTTGGGGTCCGGTGTGGACAGATTTACTACCTCCCTGTGATGGAGGGCAGAGTTTGGAAAAAAGGAGTGTCACTGAGATTGAATGTAGAAGAGTGGGCTGGCATCACAACAGGAGGGATTTGGGGTCAGACACCCGAAAGACCCCATCTCTTGGACTAGATGGACCTACAATTGTGCACTAAAGATGCTTCTGACTTCATACTAGAGCTCAGGTCTTGGGCAGGGGCGGTGGTCAGGGAGGCAGGATGGCTTGCTCTCCAGAATTTTGATTCAGCCTTCGGGGTTCACAGGTGTCAGCAGCTCCCGGGGTGGGGTCGTGTGCGGGGACCTCTGCGTGTCAGGCTCCCGGCCAGTGACTGGCAGTGTCTGCAGCGCTCCATGCAATGGGAACGTGGCGGTGAGCACCGGCTTGTGTGCACCCTGTGGCCAGTTGAACACCACCTGCGGAGTGGGTTCCTGTGGCGTGGGCTCCTGTGGTATCAGTTCCTTGGGTGTGGGGTCTTGCGGCAGCAGCTGCCGGAAATGTTAGGCACCCCAACTCAAGTCCCAGGCCCCAGGCATCTTTCCTGCCCTGCCTTGCTCGGCCCATCCAGTCCAGGCACCTGGAGCAAGTGCTCAGCTACTTCTCCTGCACTTTGAAAGACCCCTCCCACTCCTGGCTTCGCATTTCTGGTGTGATCTCCCACTTGTGGGCTCTGCCACCCCACAATGGGAAAGGCTACCCTAGAAAGAAGTCCCCTGGCACCCACAGGAAGGGGCCTCAGGAGCAAGAAGGGCCAGGACCAGAACCTTGCCCATGGCCCCTGCCTTCCTGCCTCTCCCCTTCTTCCTCTGCCCTTGATCTGTGTTTCAATAAATTAATGTAGCTAACCTGGGTCTTGTCTGCATCTCTATTACCCTCCTCAGGGGTCAGGGTTAGGGAGGGTCACCAAAGTCACATGAAGCAGCGAAAGGCCCAGGCCAAGGGTCTCCAGTACAGTTCTCTATCCCTCACCTCACAGAAGGTTCAGATTTAGCCAGGAGTTGTGCTAGGCCCCTATTTGATGTAACTTTATCCACACAACCCTAATGATACACCTTGCAGATGAAGAAGCCAGAGTTCAGAGGCACTCAGTATTTGCGGCAGGGTCCCCGACTTAGTTGGGTGGTTCATCTGGGATTTAAGCCCTGTGTGTGTCGCTAGTGCTCATTTCACTAAACTGCAGCTGTCTCCCAGAAAACATCTCGTGCATATTTGGAAACTGATGGATCATGAAAATCAGATTCACCGATCACTCAAAGCTTGAGGCAGTATCACCTATTGCTTTGACAGGGAAGACTCATGCCTGAGTAATTTATTGGAATTCTTTAAGGGGTGAACACATGAATATGATTTAAAGGTTCAAAAAGTCTTTGACGTTGGCTTTCTTTTCCTTTTAAACGGAGTCACTCTGGGGTTTTGGAGACCTGCCATAGCTAATACATTTCCTCAAAGACAGAAAACAGCACATAGCAAGATGATGTGGCATAGAGAGGGGACACAGACTCCAGCCAGACTGCCTGGGCCCCAAGCTGGGCCCTGGTCCTTCCTAGTTGAGTGGGGCTGGGCAATGTATTTACCGTCTCTGCGCCTGCTTCCACACCTCTAAAATGAGGATGATAGAAAGGGCAACCATCTCATAATTTGATGAGTGGATTAAAGGATTTCATATATGTAAAAGGCTTACATAGTGTATGCCACAAAATTATCACTCTATTTTTTATCATTAGTGTTATTCTTTTGCAGAATGTAAAGTAGAAGAAGTCCCTCTAGGGATCGGGGCCTCTTATGGCCAATCTCTTATTATACTTATATCTGTGATCAGAGATTGCAAGTACAGAGAGAAATCTCCGTGGTTACCAGGGTCATTCAGCTCCTTCATGCATGGAAGTATTCCCTTGACACTGATGAGGTAAGGGAAGGGGAAGATGACAGCTCAGCCCCACTATGGGCCAAGGTGACTCCCTGAACATATATCTTTAGGCCAGGGTGAATCTCTACACTTCCAGTCCAAGGCCCAGAAAATGCAGCAGAAGTGGGAGTCTCCCACCCCTACCCTTCTGGGCACTAGAAATGATTAAGAATATTAAGAGACCAGAAGTGAGTGGACTGAAAAAAAACAAAGTCTCTTGTAAAAGCTAGAATCAAACCAAGGTCTCTCAGCCACCCCTGATGGAATTCTGAGCAGGACAGAATCCTGGAAAGTTCCAGAATTTGTGATCAATCATTGCAACCAGCCCTCTATGCTGTGACATCACACAGCTCAGAAGCTGGCCCTAGGCCAGGTGCAGTGGCTCACACCTATAATCCCAACACTTTAGAAGGCCAAGGTGAAAAGATTGCTTGAGCCCCAGAGTTAGAGATCAGCCCGGACAATATAGTAAGACTCTGTCTCTGAAAAATATAAAAACATTAGCTGGGCAAAGTGGTATGCACCTATAGTCCCAGCTACTCAGGAGGCTGAAGCAGGAGAGCTTGAGCCCAGGACGTTGAGGCTGCACAGTGAGCCATGTTTGAGCCACCGCCTCCAGCGTGGGCAACAGAGCAAGATCATGTTTCAAAAAAATAAAAAAATGAGAAGCAGCAGCAGCAGCAGCAGCCCCTGTCAGAAGTCCAGACCTGAGACTCAGGCACCAGCTCCATCCCTCTCTAGTTCAGAAACCAACTGCAACTCCAGTCCTGATGGACTTCTCACCTCTCCCAACTTCAACCCAACTGGGCCTTAGTGACCTGCCGTATTTCACTCCCTCACCCTACCTCTAGCTCTGACCCTCTGTCTCTTCCTTCTTACTCCAGTCCTACAACCCTCACCTCCCTCTAGGTTCCCATTCCTGCACAGGCTCAGGCAGAGGAGCAAGGCAGGAAGGAATCAAACACATAATTGCCCGAGTGCAGAATGGTGAGGAAAATGCAACATCTCACTGTGTGACCTTTAGCAAGTCAGTTCCCCTCTCTGGGCCTTAGTGTATCTGCTAGTGAAATAAAATGTTTGGGGCTGGGGGCGGTGGCTGACGCCTGTAATCCCAGCACTTTGAGAGGCTGAGGCAGGTGGATCACCTGAGGTCAGGAGTTCAAGACCAGCCTGACCAACAGGAAGAAACCCCATCTCTACTGAAAATATAAAAAATTAGCCAGGTGTGGTGGTGCATGCCTGTAATTTCAGCTACTTGGGAGGCTGAGACAGGAGAATCACTTGAACCCGGGAGGCAGAGGTTGCAGTGAGCCAAGATGGCGCTATTGCACTCCAGCCTAGGCAACAAGAGTGAGACTATCTCAAAAAAAAAAAAAAAGAAAGAAAGAAAATGCTTGGATTAGGTGGCTGCTCACATCCCGTACCAATTTAAAGCTCTATTATTCTTTTTTTCTTTCTTTTTTCTTTTTTTTTTTTTTGTGAGACAGAGTCTCGCCCTGTCGCCCAGGCTGGAGTGCAGTGGTGTGGGCTCAGCTCACTGCAACCTCCACCTTCCAGGTTCAAGCGATTCTCCTGCCTCAGCCTCCCGAGTAGCTGGGACTACAGGTGCCCACCACCACACCTGGCTAACTTTTGTATTTTTAGTAGCAATGGTGTTTCACCTTATTGGCCAGGCTGGTCTCAAACTCCTGACCTTGTGATCCGCCCGCCTCAGCCTCCCAAAGTGCTGGGATTACAGGCTTGAGCCACCGCGCTCAGCCAACTGTGTTATTCTTTGGGAGAGGTGGGACAGGATTAGGGGCTAGAGGGAAATGGGATTCTAGGTTTCATGCAAATGTGCAGTGTATGTGCATGTTGTTTGTGTATTCATTCATTCTGCGTTGCTCAATGCCTAGAGGTAACTGTGAATGGAGCAATATGATAGCATCCAGGTACATGCACATTCCAGGCACCTATGTGGAAACGCGTGTGTGAGAGAGATAGTGAGGGTTTCTAAATATGTGATTATACATGTGAACACGTGTGCATCTATGTGCTGAAAAGGGGAGATTTGTGGGTACATGTGGATGTGAGTGCATGTGGGTACATGGGTAGACCCATGTGTGCTGGTGAGGTAGGGGTCACCAATGGGGATTGGGGCTAAAGTGGGAGTAGTAATGGGCAATGCTGCTGGGAGTCAAACTAGGGAGGTCCCCCCTGGCTAAGGAGCCCTTGCTCTAACCCCTAGGCTTGCCTACTTATTCCTCCTGCCCTACCATCACTCTCACTCCAGGTGGGGCAGAGGGAGATCAGCCACCCTTAGACTTTGTAGAGCTTTCTTTAAAGGGGCTCAAAACTTGGCCGGGTACCGTGGCTCACGCCTGTAATCCAGCACTTTGGGAGGCCAAGGTGGGCGGATCACAAGGTCAGGAGATCGAGACCTGGCTAACACAGTGAAACCTCGTCTCTACTAAAAATACAAAAACAAAATTAGCCAGGCTTGGTGGCAGGTGCCTATAGTCCCAGCTATTTGGGAGGCTGAGGCAGGAGAATGGTGTGAACCCAGGAGGCAGAGCTTGCAGTGAGCCGAGATAGCGCCACCACACTCCAGCCTGGACAACAAAGTGAGACTCCGTCTCAAAAAAAAAAAAAAAGCAGGGGGCAGGAGGCTCAAAAATCTTCTAAAGAATTCCAGTAAGTGAAATAATAGTTACACTTATATAACTTTCTATGCTTTAAGCACTTTACATGCAGCAGTATCTTTTCTCAAACAACCCTCTGATAGTTACTATTCTATTTTGCAGCTAACCTTTGGCTCAGAGGGACTAAGTAGGGAAGAAAATAAGGAAAAATAAAGCCAAGCACAGTGGCTCACACCTGTAATCCCAGCACTTTGGGAGACTGAGGCAGGAGGATTACTTGAGGCCAAGAGTTTGAGACCAGCCTGGGCAACAAGGTGAGACCCCATCTCTACAGACATTTTTTTTTAATTAGCAGAGTGTGGAGGCATGCGACTGTAGTCCCAGCTACTGAGAATCACTTGAGTCCAGGAGGTCGAGACTGCAGTGAGCTATAATCGTGCCACTGCACTCTAGCCTCGGTGATAGAGCAAGACTTCATATCTACAAAAATAAATTTAAAATTAAATAAGAAGGAAAACATGAATCTTCACAATTTAGATCTAGAGGAGGGCAGGACTGAGGCCCAGAAACAGGTGAAGAGTTTGGTCAAGGTAAGAACAAGACTGGGAACAGGATCCAGGCCCTTCCTTCCTTACTCCAGGTTGGTCTGGTTGATCTCTTGCAGCTGAAATCACAGCAGGAAGGACTGCATTGAGACTCCACAAGAGACTTCCAAGGGGTTATGCAGAATGCAACATGTTAATGATCAAAAACAGGGCCCGATACATCTCAGGACAGGACACACCAACCAGGACCATGCAGGCTCAACCTCATCGCATCTACTCTGTGGCAGACCCTGGGAATGGATGAGACCTTCACTGCCCTCCAGGGGCTCAGATAGAGACATGACCACAGCTACGTTAGCATCTGACATGTTTAAGTACAATGGAGTGTGAGGCAGGCATGGAGAGCCAACAGAGGACTCATGCCTTATGGTGCCCTTCTGCTGAGAAGCAATGACTGAACCGAGGACAGCCCTCCTCCCTTCAAAAGCCACCCCAACTCACAAAGCTTATAAATGGGCTGGAGAATGACTCTCCATAAATGCACTGGGCAGTTTCCTCCCACCCCAGGCTGGAATGTGGCCCGTGGCCAGGGGAGCCTCTCAGGGAATTAGTCTCCAAACCACAAACACTGCTTGTGACCCACATGGCCCTGGCCCAGGAAGAAACTCAAACCTGATCCCAAAGCCCTGGGGATCTTCTGGATTGATATCAGGCAAGTCCAGGTTCAGTATTTGAAAAGGGAAAATGTGAGTAACCAGTCCTGAATGACGCAGGTTGCAGAATGTACATCCTAGATCCTGCCTACAATTTCCATGAAGTTCCCTTGTTGACATGATCATCACAGCAGGAGCTGGAGAAAATTGGCCTTGAATAGTGCAGAATATCATGATCCCCTTGCAAAATGCAAGGAGCACAGAGCTGGACTAAAGAATCTTGAAATAATCTTCAGGCAGCTTGTGTGCATTTGCGAGTGTTGGCAGGTCAGTATTTATCAACCAGGACTGATGTGTGAGCCCAGTGGGGCCATACCTCCCACCCCTCAGGAGGGTGGCAGCCTGGCAGCCAAGTTTCAGTCCCATTCCTCTTGCATGAGACTTTTCTGTTTACACAAGAAGAGGGCCTTTTGGATACCTGTCCTCCGGGCAGGCACCCAGAAGAACACAGCAGACACTCTGGCACTAGAGTGCCTTAAAAGGTAAAGCCCAGGCCTCTGGCCAATGACGCACTTTAGCCCCACCCAGGGACATAGAAAGCAGAAACTATTGTTGCATTGATGATGTAATTTCATGCAATAGAAAGGAATGTGGGCTCACTGTATAGAAGCTTCTCTTGGGCCTGTGTGGCAGGGAAAGAACCCAGAAACCCAGCCTTTAGCTAGCCACCCCACTCCCCAGACTGGTCTATCTTCCGACCGCCAAAGTTCAATGCCTTGTAAAAGCTTGGACCAACTTACACCCTAGATCTGAAGTAGAGACACAGCCGGAGCCTCCATCTGATTTCACAGCCCACATTTTCCTCCACCCCAGTGTGTTGTTCCCCTGCCCACCACCAGATCATATTAACAGAACTGGGTGGCCCAATTGTGTGTTAAACCAGAACCCAGGCTTGGGCCACCCAGCTATGTTCATATCTCTCCAGCCCCCCAACTGCAAGGGCCACCTGTCCTCAAGTGCCCCATCAGGGAGCTAGAAGGCACTGACCCAATCCCCATCCCACCCTTTTCTGTTTCTGCTCGGTTTCCTCATCTATGGCCCACCTCCCTACCCAGAACCTCATCTCCAGGAATCCTACAGTGTCTTTCCTCACCATCCTGTCGCCTGCACCAAGCACTATGAGGCCATTCAGTAAGTATGTGTAGAGTGAATGGATGGATGGAGAATGGAATTCTCAGCTCTGCTGACCAGAAGCTATGGGCCCCAGCTAGACCCTTCTGCACGAATGAACCCTTTCTCTCGCTTTCCCCACGGACTCCGGGCTCCCCATCCTAAAGATCCTGGTTCTATAATATCGAATCACCATACACTTAAGTCACATAGACCCGCACACCAGGAGGGGAGAAGGTTGCTTCCTGGTATTGTTCTTGCCCTGACCCCTCCACCACAGCCAGGTTTGTCTGCGCTCTGGGAATGGCCTGGAGAATCCAGGTTTAAATGCCTGGCAGCTCAGACCACTGCACAACTTTTTATTGAAGAAAAGTCCCTGGAAAGAAGGGGAGGGGGCAGTTCAGAGGGGCAGGGTTCTTGGTCCAGGTAAGCTGGCCAACCACCTCCACCCAGCGGCACCAGCGTCCAGGCCATCTGCACTGGGGATGGTCAGAGTCCCATAAACTGTGCTCCAATGCCTCATGCCCCGGTGTGGGGGGCAAAAAGGAAAGATGATGTGAGGTCAGCTCTATGGGAGGGGGCATCTGAGACAAGAGGGCTAAGTCTTTAGGGCAGAAGCTGAGGGTTCCTTGTCTTCTCCGGAGCGAGGCCGGAAGGGTTCAACATCTGCGGGAGCCCCCGCAGCTGAAGCGCCCGACACAGCCACAGCCAGGGGAGCCGCAGAGCGCGTAGCCGCCGCCAGGGGCGCTGGTCTCCAGGGCGCCGGAGCCAGCTCCGGGCTGGAACAGGCGGGCGGAGCCCGGGGCGGGGACCTGCGAAACGCAGGACGACTGTCCGAGGGAGGAAAGCCCTTGCGCACCCCAACCCCAAGCCCCAGAAGACAGACTTGCAGACATCTCCTCCAGCGGATAGATACACAGACCCTCCTCCCCTCCAGGAGACAGATGTACAAACTCCTCCAAAGGAACAGGTACATAGACCCCCCCCCAAAGAACAGACGACAGGACCCCGTTCCCCACACACGCAAACACAGAGTCACCCCCGAGAGAAGAAATAGCCCCCGACAAAAGAAGAGGCACAGAGGGAGCTGTCACAGACACAGGAACAGAAACACAGCCCTTCTGCCTTCTTAGGAGGCATGCCAAGGTGTGGACGGGTAAGGAGGGAATAAGGAGAATAAGATAATAAGATCCGACCACGCCAGCCTACTATTTACTTACTGATGCTCCCTGCCCCAAATCCCAGACCAAGCCTGCGGGAAGAAGGAGGAAGCAGGTGAGTCCATCCGTCTACCAGGTTTCGTATTCTGTGTTCCCCAGGACACACACTCCTGACCCTCCCAGACAGCAGTCCTTCCACCCTGCAAGCTCCCTGGCACGCTCTGATCACTCCTGCCTTAAATTCATATAACTCACTTTTGTTGATGGCTCTTTGGAGGAAAGAGAAGACCAAAAAAAAAAAAAAAAACTACACTTTCTTTGGCCTCACTTGATCTTGGAAGGTGAGACCATGACGGGGACATTTGAAACCTCTAAATGAGACCCCAGAGCACGTAGCTCCATCATCTGAAGACTAGAGTTCAAGCCTCACTGAATCAGTCTACCTGTGTGTCCCTAAAGCTGTCACCTAACCTCTCTGAAACGTACTGTCCTCATCTGTAAAATGGGGATAATAGGACCTCCCTGCCAGGGTTTTGTGAGGTGTAAAGGAGGTGATCAATGCAATATGCCTGTGGCATGGGGGATCAGTTCCCCCTCCCTCCCCTCAGCCTGGTGACAGCCCTTGTCTCCCACTGTTGTCTACTGAGTTGAAAGCCAAGCCCCACCTGGTCATGTAACCCCACCTTCCCCAGGCCTGGGGAGAGGGGCAGAGTTGAGAAGAAGACACTTCACACAGGGACCTTATTGCCACTGGCTAGGCCGTGGTCCCTGCAGCTGTCTCCATGAACAAAGCGGCCCCTGGTCTCTGATACTGGGGTGGATGACTATGGGTCACCCCGTCCGAGGTGCCAAAAGTACACATCAGCTAGGACTTTTTGTTCAAAGGGCTGTACGATGGTGAGGAAAAACTAGCTCTAGAGGAACAAGTCCCTGGACCCCCAGGTCATCTCTCTCCACCCTTCCCTGGCTGATGAGGGTGGTGGCTGTCCTGTGCCCCTGCACTCCTCACCGCAGCCACATCTGAAGCACTTCCCAGCTGACCTGTCACCCGCTCTCCTCACCCTCCAGCAGCTTGTGGTAGGAGGCAATCCCAAAGTCCAGGCCCCGCTTGATGATCATCAGCTCCCGGTACTCACACAGCTGCTGCGTCACATCCTGCTTAGCTCGCTGCAGTGCAGCCTCCAACCAGGCCAGCTTGCCCTTGGCACTGCCAGAGCCACCCTCTTCCTGCAGAGCTGGTGGGTCCTTGGCTTCCCCTAGTTCACAGGGCCTGGGGGGCGAAGGGCAGACCAAGGACAGAAGGACATTCTTGGCCCTCGCTCCTTTCCCCTTAAGGATCCAGACCTTTCTCTGAGGCTGCAGAGCCAATGAGGGATTGGAGATTGTCCAAGGTCTCAAGGAGTGAGCACGCCTGTTCCAAAACTTGTGTTTGTGTGTCTGTATGACAAGATAAAAAGAACCTGCCCACCTATCTACTTTCAAGGTGAAGATTTGAAAGCAGACATCTAGGATGGCTGAGAGAGAACCTTTTCCATCTAGTATGGAGAAACTTCTAATATGAGCTAGGATCCAGGAAGCATCCAATGCTCTTTGGCATGTAATGCTGTGGTTATTGTTTCCTAAGGAAAACTAGCGAGAAGAATATCCATTTCTCACAGGAACCTAGAGTTTATAGTCTCCAGGAGGAAAAATATTAAGACCTTGGTGAAGTGTATTTGCTGCTTGGGAAACCAGAACAGCTGTGGCTGGTGGGAGCCTGAACCATGATGGCCCACCCACTCACTCTGCTCCCTCGGAACCTTAGCAGCTTATCCATTCTCAGAGTCACCCATTCCTGCACAAGGGAGATCTCTCTCTATGAATACCCTTCCGAGCCTGAGACACTCGCATCTGCAGAAAGCAAGAAAAGACCAGACACAGAAGCCCTTCCCTCCATGCAGTAAGACCTGAGCCAGGGGGGTGTGAGAGGGCTAGGGGAGGGGTGAGGTAAGAGAGGAGGCTAAGAGAGAAAGGGAGAAAGAAAGCATCCTGAGAGACTAGCTCCTTTCTAAGGCTCACAAATGCAAATGCCTGCAGAGGCCTGGCTGGAAGCATCAAAAGGTGAAGGCTAAGTATATATCAGGAGTACCCAGTTCCACAAAGACATCCGCCCTCCCCCATTTCCTGAAATCACTAGGACCTCTTTTACATTTTCAGACTTGCATTTCTCTACATTAGCAACATTGACCTAGCACCTTTTCTCTTCTGCAAAGATAATAACATGCAGCCAGGGTGGAGATAAATGGCAAGGGACCCTCTGCCTCACACCCAAAGGATGGGATTGGGAGTGATGGGGACTGCGGCACACCAGGAAGCCTATACTGCATGTGAAGAAGAGAGAGATGATAGAGGCCTTTCTCCTCTAGCCAAATGTTACCATTTGAGAATCATAATTTAACATTGCCAGATCTTCACATTTTGAAAGAGAACCCGGAAAACTGGGTTTCTAGATAATATCTTGCAATTTCTGAAGACGGGCTCGAATTTAATACTAAGTGAGGAAAACAAAATACAGACATAAAAATGAACATACACAAGTAAAAAGATAATAATGTACAAACAAGCATATGTCTTCATACAGATTTACCTACGTATTTGTTGCTTACATAAAATGCACAGAGTCCTAGACAAAGGTAAGCATGATATATGCATGCAGCTGCGCTGCTGCGTGCTTAGACATTCACTAAGAAAAAGTGTAGCCATCTAATCCAAAGGGTAGGTGGGGAGGGGCAGTTGTCATAAATAATGGTCACCATCCCGCCACGCCACTCTGTTGCCCCCGACTCCCACCTCTCAGCTGACTCTCAGCGCTGCCCATCTCCACAGTCAGCCGCTGGATGGCCTGATTAAGCCGGTTCAGATCCTCCCTGCCGGGCCTCAGGCTCTGCGTGTGTTTCTGCACAGTTGCCTTTAATTCCTCACACTGTGGAGCGGGCGGCAGAGGGGAGCTGTGGTCAGGAGGTGAGGAGGGCAGACAGGGCTGCCCATCCACCTGCTGTCACCAGTGGTCACCTAGCTTCTCTGGGCCTCCCTTTCTCCTCTGTGAAACGGGAGTGATCATTTTTCCTATCCCCAAAGGTTGTTGAAAGAACACAGTGAGCTTCCCTAGTGCCCATGGGGCCAGAAGATGCCAAAGGAAGCCTGAATGCAGGCAGGAAGGGTAGCAACGCAAGACAGCGATCTGTTGAGGGGAGCTTTGGGACCGAGATCACATAGGGTTTATCCCAGGAACAGGGAGAGTTAAACTCTAGGAAACTGATTACTGTAGTTTACCACATCTAACCATTTAAATTAGTACAAAAAATATTTAATGAAATTCAGTATTTCCTAATTTTAAAAACACATTTTAAAATCTGGGATTAGGAAGAAATGTCCTTAACTTGAATGCCATTAATCAGAAACCAGGGACAGTGATCTAGATTCCAGCTTCTTCTCCAACCCCAAGGCTGCTAGGGGAAGTGCTGTCTATGAAGTCAGGGGACCCCTTCCCTTCTTGCACCTCGCCTCCATGTGCATTCAATACACAAACAGCCAGGGAACACTAACTCGTACTTGCACAGTGTCTGATGCTTTTCACAAGCTTTTACTCCATCATCTCACTGGGGCCTCACAACCACCCATGAAGTTGGCCAGATGGATGTGACTTCTCCCATTGTCTTTCCTTAGGCAAACTGGGGCGCATTCCATCCACCACATGCAAGAGGGTAGTGAGTGACCTTGCCAGCCAACAGTTGAGTCAGACTGCATTTTAAGCCCGTGCTCTTTGCTCTCCACCAAGGTCATACACACCCCCTCAACCCAGAGAGCAAGAACTGTTCACACCAGCCCATTGCAAACTTTCTTCTAGGGCAGATGGAGTGTGGGGGGACAGACCTCAAAACATCATCTCAATCTCTTCTGTGTTCCCACTGCCCCCCTTTTTCTGCTCCTGTTCCCAAAAGCTGTATGCCCAACAGATCTGGGTTGAGTCCAAGACACCTCATCCCTGTGTGACCAGGGAGCCATGTGTATGAGTCTCACCATAGAGAAAGAGCTGTGGTCTCCTCCAAGCCTCTCTTGAGCACCAAAGCCCAGCTCCAACCCAAGAGTTACCAGAATCCTTGCCACTGAGGACTAGGGCCTCTTCTTCCTGGGGGCTCTGTGACCTCATCTCATTACAATCACAGAATTCTGCCCAGGAGGCCTCAGGGGCATAGGGTAGAAGGGGGCCATACTGTGACCCCAGATGGGAAAATGGAAGTTTCTGGGCTGAAGTGGAACTTAAAGGAAAGTGGAGGAGGGGAAGGCTACCTCGGATGAAGGAAATGTGTGGAGCTGAAGAGCTTAAGCTTATGGATGGGCACTGGGAAGCCACAGAGAGTGTTTGAGCAGGAGAGTGGCCTGACATGAGATGTGATTGTCTAGAAGCAGTGTAGAAGATTGACAGGAGGGCAAGAAATTCAGACTGGGGATGCCAGTCCCAAGACTTGGTAGGAAATCTTGGGTAAGGCAATGACTTTAACCTGTAGGAGTGAGTAGGGGCTAGAGAGCACAAGCTGCTCTCAGCATTTTCCTTTTGTTTTATAAATTTCTCATACATGCAAAAGAGTATGCAAAACCTACATTTATTGATTTCAATAGCAACAATAATAAAACAAATCATTGTGTACCCACCAGTACCTTCAAAGCCCCCTGCGGGATTTTTGCTGATCCATCTCTATTCATCTCTAACCCCATCTGATCCCCAAAGCAACCACTGTCCTGAGGTTTTACGTTGGTCACTCTCTTGCTTTTCTTTATTACTATGTCATATGTGTGTATCCCTAAACTAGTGCTGAGTTTTCCTACCTTTAAGTTTTATATAAACAGAATTACACCTTGTACATTTCTATGACTTGCTTTTTCCTCCTCAACATTCTAGTTTTGAGATTCATCTTTTTGATGCATGTAGTTTTATTCCTCAGTGCTGTATAGTATTCCAAAGTATGACTATATATATAGATATAGATACACATATATATATATATATATGCATTTTCCTATAGGCAGCACATGTGTTTTTTGTTTTTGTTATAACAAACAATGCTGCCATGAACTTGCTTGTACATATCTGCTGGTGGACCTCAGCAAAAGGTTCTTTGGGGTACTAGTTGTCAAACTGTTTTTTAACCTCAACTTTAAATAAGAAATATATGTTGTATCATGAATCACTATCTACATACAAATATACACACATCTACTGAAATAAGTTTCATGGAAAAATCATTTACTTCTACTACATGTAAGGCAATCTGATCTAACCAATCACCTTAACACATTCTTTTACTTTCAACTTATGTCCTCATGTTTTAAGTTTATTTCTTACAACTAGCATATTACTTTATTATTTAATAATAGAATGAAAATGAAATACTCATGAACCCACCTACTATCCCAAAACTAAAACCTTACTAGTAATTTACATTTAGCTCCATGCTCCTTCCCTACCCTGTCCTCTACTAACCACCCCAGAGGTAACCACTTCCCTAAAGTTGATAAAATTCCTTTGTTTTTTCTTAGTTTTATCATATACATGCATACGCCTAAATATATATTTGTTTCAGTTTTTTGTTCTTTTTTTATAAAAAGGGTGTCACACAGGGTCTTTTTTTTATTCAACATTATGTAGCTAGTATTCTTCTGTTATCGTATTAGTATTCCATTCTTATAGTATTCCATTGTGTGACTATACCACACTTTAGGTAATTCTATTTTTGTTTTGTTTTGTTTCTTTCTCTTACAAAGGTGGTGCTATGAACATTTTTCTACACGTCCTCCGATGCACATATGTGAGGACTTGTATACAACTACAAACAGAACTTCTGACTCATAAGATGGTCACAATCTTATAAAGGTGTTAACTTTATAAGAGAATATAAAATTATTTTCCAAAGTTGTTATAACAATTCACATTTTGCTCAGCAATGTGAAAAAGATTCCTATTCTCTTTAATGTGTCTTACTTTCCAACAATTAAATAATTCAATCTCATTTTTGGTGTTACTTTGTATTTTCATGATTACTGTTAAAGTTTAATATCTCTTTAAATATCTATTATGTGTGTATTTCCTTTTCTTTTGCCTTTATTTTTCCTTTGGGTTTTTGCCTTATTCTAAAGGACTATACGTGTTCTTTATATTTCTGAGTATTACTATTATATCACTTATATATATCACAAATATTATCAAGTTTACAGTTTATCTTTTCACTTTATCACCTATTTTGAAAAATAAAGTTAATAGTTTTAATGTAATCTAATTTATCAGTCTTTTATGTTGAGCATTTTATGTGCCTTGTTTAAAAATCCTTCTCTACACCAAAGTCAGAAAAATATTCTCCAATATTTTCTTCTGAAACTCTTAAAGTTTTGCTTTTGACATTTGTAATTTAAATTAATTTGAAACTGATTTTGTGTATAAGAGAGAACAGGAACCTAATTTTATTTTTTACATGTGGTTAACCAATGCATAGTCCTTTTCACTGCTGATCTGCCATACCTCTTCTATTGTACAACAAAATCATTGATTTATTTACAAATAAATTTAGGGCTATTTTGTTCCATTGGCCAGTCTGTCTATTCTTGTGTGGGTACTATACTTTCTCAATTACTATAACTCCATCCCTGAAATAGAGAGTACCTATTTCTTCCTTTTCATCATTCCTTAGCTATTCTTGACAATTGTTCTTCCCCATAAATTTTAGAATCAACTTGTCAAGAATTATGTAAATCTTTGTTTGGAATTTGAGTGTAGTTGCATCAACTCTGTAGATCAGTTTAAGGATAATTAACATATTTATGATAGTAAAGCTTCCTATCTAAGAACATGGTATATCTCTTCATTTAATTGTGTCTTCTTTATCTTTTCTTTCCTATAACATTTTGTATAATGTTTATATTTCTCTCGGTGTAAGTCTTTCGCATATGTGTTAGATTTATTTCTAAATATCTTATGCATTTTAAATCATTGTTTTATCAACTTAATTGAGATATAATTTGCATACAATTTTATCTCAATAAAGCACACACATTCTAAAAGTACAGTTCAACAAATTTTGACAGATGTATGCTCCAATCTAATCACCACTGAATGAATCTAGTTCATTATTTTTTGTTGCTGAATAATATTTTATTGTATGTATCTCAATTTGTTTATCCATTCATCTACTAGTACACATTTGGGTTGTTTCCAATTTGGGGCTATTATAAATAAAGCTTCTATAAAATTCATGTACAAGTCTCCGTATAGATCTGCTTTTATTTCTTTTGAGCAAATGCCCAGGAGTAGAATTGCTGCATCATTTGATAAGTGCATGTTTAACTCCATAAGGAATTGCCAAACTGTTTTCCAAAGCAGCTAAATCATTTTACACTCCATGAAAGTTTCAGCTGATTCACACTTGGTATTGTCAGTCTATTAAAGTCTATTAAATTTTAGCCTTCTAAAGGTGGCAAGAAAAAATGAGGAAAAGAAGACTAGAGAAGGGAAGGGAAGAGCAAGACAGCAAGGGAAGTGGAAGGTTGGAAGATGGCTGGTGAGAGGCTATTCTCTTCGTGGGTTCAGTCGGGCCAGAATCCTCAAACAGGACACATCCATGGGCTACGTGCCACTCCTCTCAATAGCCTTTCTCAGCTTGGGGGCAGTAGGGGCCAAGGAAGAGGGATTCCCACACAACAAGAAGTAAGAAATAGGAAGCAGAGAACATGGATCAGGGTGGGTCAAGCAGTGGCTCCCCACCACCAGGCTGCACAAGGTCAAGTAGGGCCAGCTGGGACCCTTGCAAGTGTGAGAGGCTGCGCTGGGTGTATCCTCAAGTTCTGCTGACTTAACACTTTCTGCAGCTGCTGACACAGGCCCCATCCCACAGGGGCTGATGCCGCAGGTGCAGTTGGCCAAGAGGCCTCCACATGCAACCACACCAAGGATCTGCTCACACCTACACAGGGACAGCAACGAGAAGTCAAACCCTTTGGTAGGGATGGGAGCTGGTCCCAAAAAGCCCCACCTCCAATCAGCACTGGCTTCCTACCAGCTGGGAGCAGCCAGGAGTATGGCTTCTGCTCACCTCCATCTCCAGGGGTGAAGATGGCATTGCTTCCCTGTAGTCTGGGCCAGGGACTGACACCCTGACTAGCAGTGAGTCCATCTTGGGGTTTAATCTCAATCCCTTCTTCCTTTCCTTTTTTTTTGTGTGTGTATGTGTGTGTGTGTGTAAGATGGAGTCTCACTCTGTCAACCAGACTGGAGTGCAGTGACACGATCTTGGCTCACTGCAACCTCCACCTCCCAGGTTCAAGCAATTCTTATGCCCCAGCCTCCCAAGTAGCTGGGATTACAGGCAAGCACCATCATGCCTGGCTAATTTTTTGTATTTTTAGTAGAGATGGGGTTTCACCATGTTGGCCAGGCTGGTCTCAAACTCCTGACCTCAAGTGACCCACCTGCCTCAGCCTCCCAAAGTACTGGGATTACAGGTGTGAGCCACCGCACCCAGCCTCAATCCCTTCTTTCCATAAATGTGAGCTCTTACTATATTGCCCAGGCTGGTCTTAAACTCCTAGGCTCAAGCAATCCCCTGCCTCGGCCTCCCAAAGTTCTGGGATTATAAGGGTGAGCCACCATACTCAGCTGAGCTCCTGTCTCAAAAGAAAAGAAAAAAAAAATCAGGACAACCTCAGGATCTATGACATGTGGATTTGATGACAGCTCATTCAATCCACATATATTTAAAGAAGATTAAATGAATGTTTTAATCTAGTAAAGTGACTGACATCTTGAACATGGACAAGTATGTTTGGACAGAGAGAGAAAAAGAGCTTCCTACCAAAGGGGAGAAATTATAATTTTCTTCAACCCACATAAATCTGTAGTTGAGACAGACTCCTGCAACAACAGACAGATTAACAAGAGAAAAACAAGCAAGTTTACCAACATGAGCAGCGCACGTCATGGAAGGAGAAAAGTAACAACCAGGGACTCTACGTGGACAAAGGGACTGGAGAATGAATGCTGAGATCCAGGTAGGGCACACACAGAGTATGAGGCTTATGTAGTCATTCATCAGTACTCATGGGGGACTGGTTCCAGGATGCCTGCAAATATCAAAATCTGAAGATGTTCATGTCCCTTATATAAAACGGCATAGTATTTGCATTTAACCTATACACATCATCCCATATACTTTAAATCATCTCTAGATTACTTATAATATCTAATACAATGTAAATGTTATATGAATAGTTGTTACATTGTATTGTTCAGAGAGTTATGAAAAGAAAAAAAGTCTGTGCATGTTCAGTATAGTTTTTTTCCAAATATTTTCAACCTGCAGTTGGTTGAATCCACAGATTCAGAGGGCCAACTGTATATTCATCTTCAACAAGGAATAATCAATTTTAGAGAAATGACAAGACAAAGAAAAGCAGTTTAAGGCTTCCAAAGATGAGAAAAGGTGAGAAGGTAAATTTATGGGTAAACTAATGGAGTAAAGTCCACCCAGATTCCTCTGGCGCCACCTCTAAGCTCATAATGGTTGTGAGGAGAATTTACACCTTGGCTTTAGGCAGAAAAGCGGAGAGGATAGAAAGACCTTTGTCTTTGTAATTCTCTGTTCTGCTTTTAGGCAAACACAGGGAAAGCAGAGAGCTCCCCTGCATCTTCTTAATTGCTTTTAGCTTGATAAAATATTTATGTCAGGTCAGGCACAGTGGCTCACACCTGTAATCCCAACACTTTCGAAGGCCAAGGCAGGTGGATCACTTGAGCTCAGGAGTTCAAGATCAGCCTGGGCAACATGACGAAACCCCATCTGATATGGTTTTGTTGTGTCCCCAACCAAATCTCATCTTGAATTGTAGTTCTATAATCTCTATGTGTCATGGGAGAGACCTGGTGAGAAGTGATTGGATCACTGGGGCAGTACCCCATACGTGGTTCTCATGTAGATGAGTGAGTTCTCATGAGATCTGATGGTTTTATAAGCATCTGGCATCTCCCCTGCTGGCACTTCTACTTCCTGCTGCCTTGTGAAGAAGGTGCCTTGCTTTCCCTTCACCTTCTGCCATGACTGTAAGTTTCCTGAGGCCTCCCCAGCCATGATGAACGATAAGTTGATTAAACCTCTTTCCTTTATAAATTACTTACTCTCAGGTATGTCTTTAGAGCCGCAAGAGAACGGACTAATACACTACCTCTACGAAAAAAAAGAAAAAAATTAGCCAGGTGTGGTGGTACATACCTATAGATCCAGCTACTCAGGAGGCTGAGGTGGGAGGATGGCTTGAGCCCAGGAGGTCAAGGCTGCAGTGAGCCATGATCACACCACTGCACTCTAGCCTGGGTGACACAGTGAGACTCTGCCTCAAAAAAAAGATAAATATTTATGTTAAAGATACATATTTTGAGGTGATGCATTCTGGTTCCTCCACTATGGTGAGGATAATAAGACTGCCACTCTGACAAGTCTGGCATAAGGAATGATTCCACTCAAGACTTGTCGTTTGGCTCCCTCTTTATAGCTGTGTAGCTGTAAATGAATGGAACCACTTATCCCTTGGTATCTCCACCCTCAGAGCTAAAAAATTCTTCCCACTGGCAAATCTCAGAGTCTCCCTTCAGGGCCAGAATTACTCACAGATATTCACAGCATGGATGCCATCACACAGCCTGGTGCAGGAGAGAAAATGTTAGCATTAGCACTGGGCATTAATTCCTGACAATGACACCAGAGGCCATGTGGTCACCAGCTCTGAACTCAGTCAAGCAAGGGATCACCCAAGCCTCTCCCAGAAGATGAGAGGAGGCAAGACCTGGGTCTAGCACCCTCAAAGTCCCAGCATCGTCCCAACCCTGTTCCAAAAGAACACAAGTGCCAGGCCCTCCTAGATCCCCCCGGGAAGGGGAGCCTGTGAAAATGCAGCAGGACACACAAGAATTCTCCAACTGTCCCAATAACTCTGTACCAGGCTGACTCCCCGACCCCCACAGTCTCCCTAAGCCTCAGGTTTTTCATCTAATAGAAGAGACAAATATCTTCCTATTTGGCTTTCAGTGTGAGGCACCATTCCATCCTGGCCCCAACCAACGGTTTCTTGAACCAGTTCCCACCAGCTCACAAGAGCCTGTTGTGCACATTTCTAGCCAATTCTACATGAAGTCAGAGCAACAGCCTGAAATCAGCCATGACAGAAGTATATACAACTCTGAAATCAGTAAGTGTTATAAATTAGGCCGTTGTTCATCTCAGAGAACAAGTTCTTGAACATTTACAGACAAACCATTGTCCCTAATAGATCATGCAAGAAGCCTATTGGAAATCGGCCTGTGGACCTCAACTAAGACGCCACTCCATGGACTGTGCTCAATACTGGTAGAGGTCCTAAAAGGGTTCCAAGATGAAAACAGAAGTAGTAGTGAGGGCTGGGTAAGTGATGGTGCTAAAAAGTGGGGCGGGTTTATGCAGATGAGCTCTGGGTCCAGCTGTGCGGGTTGCACCCACCTTTGCTCCTCACCATCTAGAAGTTGGCAAGAAGAGGCAGCCTTCACATCGGGGCCCAGCTTGGAATTCATCACCTCCTGGTACTCCCTGATCAGGCAGGCCATGTCCTGCTTGACCTTCTACAGGGTGCCCTCCAGCTTGGCCAGCTTGCAGCAGTCTTCGGTAAGGGCCACCTCACCCTGCTACTCAGACTGGTTCACCGCCGCCTCCAGCTTGGAGTTCTGGGGGACTAGAAGAGAACAAGATAGGTTATGGTCTCTCAGTCCATTACCTGGATATGCCCAGTCTGCCATTCACCTGGGAGCACCTCAGAAACTGGGCCTCTTGCCTTCATCACCTGGGACTCCCTGACTGACCACAACCAGGGACTCTGCATGGACAAAGGGATTGGAGAATGAATGCTGAGGTCCAGGTAGGGCACACATAGGCTGGGTGACAAAGGTTAGGCCATCAGTCTCTCTGGCCTTGGGCACAGATGCCCCATACCTGGCACTTGGCATTCTCCACCTCGGCCGTCAGCCTCTGGATCATACGGTTCAGCTCCTTGATCTCCGCCTTGCTGTGGCCCATAGTCTCCCCGTGCCTGATCACTGTGGCCTTCACCTCCCTGAACTGGGGGAAGCAGAGATGCTCATGAGACTCAGTGCGGGATATCCCATCCTTTAGGGATGATTGTGCAGGCTGTGCCTGTGCAGTTGCAGGTTCAGCCTGTGCAACCACAACTGGCAGTCCTGCCCCGCCACTCCAACCTGAGAGCTACTGGCCTACTATCCATAGGGATCAGAATCCCCAGACAAAATAAGTCTATCTAACAGGTATCTCACATCCTGCCCTCCCAACTGCCACATCTAGCAGGCAGGTGCCACATCTGGCAGGCAACTGTGGTACCAAGACTCGGCTTCAGCCCAGCTGCGGGTGACATTGTTGTCATATTGTGCCTTGATCTCGGCAATGATGCAGTCCCTGTTCAGGTTCTGGCTGTTGTCCAGCTTGAGAGCCACAGAAGTGTCTGAGATGTGGGACTGGAGAATGGAGATCCCCTGCAGGAGGTGGGGGCAGTGACTTAAGTTGAGAGCATAGCTGTAATTTGAACAAACAGTTGCATTAGGGATGTTGCTGAAGTTGACCAATAGGTGGACTTTGTAGGTCATGTAAAGATTTGAGTTTGACATGACAGATACAACACTCCATCAAGTTACTCTCAGAAGGTTGGGCATGGTGGCCTGCTCCTATAATCTTATCACTTTGGGAGGCTGAGGCAGGCAGATCATCTGAAGTGAGGAGTTTGTGACCAGCATGGCCAACATGGTGAAATCCCGTCTCTACCAAAAAAATACAAAAATTAGCCAGTGTGGTGGCGCATGCCAGTAATCCCAGCTACTTGGGGGGCTGAGGCATGAGAATTGCTTGAACCTGGGAGGCAGAGGTTGCAGTGAGCCAAGATCACACCACTACACTCCAGCCTGGATAATAGAGACTCTGTCTAAAAAAAAAAAAAAAAGTTACTCTCAGAAGCTACTGATTGTGAAATTCGAATTACAACATTATCCTGCCAAGTGAATGAGGAAGGTGTAAGCAAGGAAAAATTTAAGGAAGGTAAGAGTTGCATGGCGACTGAGAAGTCTTGATCCATGGTCTTGGGAAAGCTGTCCACATCTAGAACACTGTCTGCTTCTGGGAAGAAACTTCTCCTGTTGGCTTTATCTTAAGGTCTCCAATGGATGTGCAGTTCTAAGAGTCTGAATGGGCCCTTTTGAGTTGTGAGATGCAAACCCAAAGTTCAAGGCCCTGACGTTTTGCTGAAGAGTGGGTGATAAGAAGAACTTGGTATGGTCCCCTCCAATGGGGCTCCATGGCAGTCTTTCTCAGATATAGTCTCCAGATAACCTGATCTCTGGGTTCTAGGTTGTGAAGGGTTTGATTGTCCTCAGTGGATAGATCTTGAAAAGCTTCCTTTACCTGGGGAAAATATACTTTGGCACAATGCATTAAAAGCTTGCAGCATTTAGTTATGTCAGAGTTTAGGAGAGTAGAAAATAAATGAGGTTCTATTATTAGGGCATAGGCCTTCCAGTAACTATTTCATAAGGGATCAATCTATGATGTATTACAGCAGTGGTCCCTATTATGGAATTAGACTTCCAGACTCATTTGTTCTCACGACCTGTTTTACTTTAACCCAGTCATGTGATTCAAGAACCAAGACTAATGAGTATATTACAAGACAAGTTTGTACCAAAAGCCCAAACAGATTTTCTTGCAAATTGACTTATGTGCCAGGGTACTACAGCACTTTTTTTTTTTTTTCCTGAGATGGAGTCTTGCTCTGTCACCCAGGCTGGAGTGCAGTGGCGCAACCTCAGCTCACTGCAACCTCTGCCTCCCAGATTCCAGCGATTCTCCCGCCTCAGCCTCCTGAGTAGCTGGGATTACAGGTGTGTGCCACCACACCCAGGTAGTTTTTGTATTTTTAGTAGAGACAGGGTTTCACCATGTTGGTCAGGCTGGTCTCAAACTCCTGACCTCATGATCCGCCCGCCTCAGCCTCCCAAAGTGCTGAGATTACAGGCGTGAGCCACCGTGCCCGGCCAGCACTCTTTTAACCTATAATAACTCTACCTCAGATCCTTGGCCAGAAACTGCTAATTCCAACATTCCTAGATGGAATTAGGAATACATTCGTAGTAATGTATTCATGAACAATAGAACTGAAAAAAGGGTCTTGTGTGCACTCATGGGGTATACTTTTCTTTGTGGAGTTGTAGCCAACCTTACGCTTGGGCAACCCTCATGCCTTGAAGGATGGAAAATGATGGACCAACGTAGGTTAGCAATTATAATGATACCTTTGTTGCTCCATAATCAGTCAGAAAGAGAACACTGGTCTGCTCTTCCTAAACTACATCATAGGTTAAAGAGAACATCCTCAGGAGACTTTAACCCTTCTGGATGAGCATGATATGTTAGATCCCTTTTTCCATAGCTTGGAGTAAACATGAATGATTTAAAATGTACCTCTCACAGTAGGCTCTATAGCAGATTCTACTGCAAAGGCTATGATTGCACAATAGACTTCAAATATCCTCGCTAAAGTTGGACTAGATAATAGAATTGCTCTAGATTACCCACAGGCTGAACAGGGAGAAGTCTGTGCAATTGCCAACACTTCTGGTTACACGGAACTATATATATTATTTTAGAAAATTGAGAGACTGACCAAAAGTAGGGGAATTGTTAAACTAAATTTGACTTGAAAAAGTCTCCCTTTGAGTTTTTACATGATGACCCACAATCCGACTTAGTAGGCAAACAAACTGAAACCTTGTTAGGGTCCACCCAACTGGACTGTTTCTCCCTCCCACAGACCTAAGCCCCAAAGGCCAAAAGTAAAACCCCCCAACCCAAACCCACCTGTAACTGTCTGATCAGAGCCAGCTGTTCCAAGATGCAGTCAAGACGTCTACCTTACACAACAGAACTGACAAGAAAAACATCTACAGGAAGCAGTCAGACACCTGGCACAAAGGACCCCCCGCTCTGTTTTCTTTTTCCTTCACCCTAACCCAGTTCTACGCCCTATAAAACCTTGCAATAGCCTATAAGTGGGACTGCCTCCTCTGCTCCTGTCAGGAGGTAGCCTGGCAGGACTGACAGTAAATCAGCTTGCCTGAACTTGGTTCTATTGGCCTTATTCCTTTCTCGGCTGTCCTTCCAATTATCCCTTACAAACCTAACTTCAGAATTATCCTTTGTAACAAATAGCTGAGTCTCAGCCAATCACGGTAACTGAGCTTCAGTCAATCACAGGCAGCCAAATGTTCACAAACACCAGCTGTAAACAATCCAGCTGTTTCTGTACCTCACTTGTTTTCCATGTGTCACTTTCTGTTTTCTGTCCATAAGTATTGTGGGACCACAGTGCAGCCAGAGTTCCTCTGATTAGTTCTAAGGGCTACCCAATTCTAAAATCGCACATAAAATCCAACTAAGATCTTTAAACTAAATTCGTTGAAGTTTTGAAATTTGGCATCTTTCTTCCACAAGCTCTCTGTATCTGAACTGTCAGAGTCTTTCTGGGCCTTGGGTTCCTGTGTCTGTCTGTCTGTCTGTCTGCCTGTCTGTGTGCCTCTCCCATCAGACTGGGACCTCAGGCAGGCAGAGACTTGCCTGGCTCTGATTCTTTCCTCAGTGCCCAGTCTTGGCTGTGCACATGGTGGGGGTTCAGGAAGGGTGTGATCCAGGACACCCACTTTATGGAGGAAGGCAGCAAACCTGCTGTTGAGGCACTTGATCTTCTTCTCCTCCTGCTTTATGCACTATGCAATTTCCACGTCGAGGGGCATGAGGAGGCTCTCATTGACCAACACAATGGTGATGCAGGCAGTGCTGGGCCTACATGTGTTGCCAGAGTGGTAGCTGAATCTGTGTCCACAGGAACCAGTGCCAAAGCCCCCAGTGAGGCCACGGTAGCAGGCGCTGGCCGTGATGCAGCAGCAACCAGACCAGGGCCCACGGGGCAAGATGCAGCTGAGAGCTGGGTCATAACCATATCTCTGAGTGGTTGCACAGGACCTGGATTTGCAGACTCCACTCGGGAGCCTAGGCAAGATAGTCTACAAGTCATGGTGACTCTCTGCTGGTGGACAAGAAGCCAGAGGAAGAAGAAAAGGACTCTGACCTCTCCCTCACTGCTAGTACCTTTTACAAACCTGGGCACCTGGGTCTGTCTGCCTCCCCACATGGAGAGGCCATATTGTCACCTTTATGAGCATGGGACATTTCACAGTCATTTCTCCTCCCTCCTGGGGTAACATCATCAATACGGGATTTTGGAAAATCCTACACTCAGGCAATTCTGAAACGTTGGCAGCATTTCTTCCACAGCTGAGGGCTGACGGTGCCCAGGAGTCAAAGTCAACCAACACCTGTGAACTCCACACTTTGTGAGGTAATTGTGGAGCCGGGGGGAAGCCAGGTTGGGACACTTCCTTTCAGGTGGTTAGCTGAGCTCACAACCTCCCAGTTTTTCAGTTTGGGCCATCCAGTGAGCTGCAACCAGGGAAAAAGGACAGGCCATCCTCACTCTGGGTAGTGAGTCCTGGCTCCTTCAAATGGAAGAGCCTTCCAGATTCTCCCCAGGCAGGACCCCAGGGTTGAGCCCTAAAGGCAGCCTGTGACACCTGCCTCCTAGCATGGCCAGTAGGAGATTGTGTCTACCTCTACCAAAACATGGAAGAGTCAACCACATAACCAAAAAAGTTTTGTCCAGCTCTTCTTGCCACAGGAGCCACGAAGTAGGTATGTGGGGGTTCAGTCAGGCTGATGGGAAAATTTTTAGTTATAATAGCAACAAAGCCTCTTGGAAGACCTAAGAGTTGGCATAACTTCAGTAATCGATCTGGCTGAAGGCAGTCTAGTCCCTTTACCTTAAATTAAATAGATTAAAAGTAAATACAAAGGAATGTGGGGGAGTTTATCTAACTGGCTTATTTACTCATGTGGTCCTAAGACTAACCTTTGATCTACAAGGGTGCTTAATGGCTTTCTACTCGGGAGGTCCACAATGTCAATCACCCTCTAGTGGTGTTGACTCAAGCCTTTGTCAATTAATCTTTACTGAATAAATGCAAGTCTCGTTGGCTAGTCTAGGCCATGGTCGCAACTGTTTACAGCACTCTCCAGGGAGTCTGTAAGCGATCCGGACTCTCAGCCGACCGACAAGCATAATATCTGCATCAGTGCACATTATTCATCCATCATTGGGTCAGGGTCTGTGGGATAGACCCCAGCATGGGTGGATGTGTATAAGCATCTGGTTTGAGGGTTCCGAGTATCTGGATCCCTCTGCCTGCCCACCCACCTCCCTTCCTTCCCATGTGCCTTTAAGATTTCTCACCCCCACCCAACAGTGTCTCCCTCAACTCCACCAGAAGCACAGGGCCATGCTCTCCAGTCTCTTGCAAAGGCTCCCTCTTTATCAGAGGTACTCCTCAAGAGAGCTTCTCCCATCAGCTTTCAGACAGGCCCAAGGAGCCTAACTGAGACATGGGAGTGGAGGTCCCCAGCCAGGAGAGCATCAGTGTGTAGGAAGCCACAGCCCCCAGACCTGAAAGAGCAGGGCAGGGGGCTGGGGGGCTCTGGATGGTGACCAGGGCAGTGAAATAACAACAGTACCCAACAGTGACTAGAATGTACAGACCACTTACTATACAGCAGGCAGCATGCTAGTGCTTTACACATACCTCACCCGATCCTTGCCATGTCCCTGGCAAGTTCTATTATCTCAGTTCTAGATACAAAAGAAACAGGGGCTCAGAGAGTTTGTGTGCAAGTTTTCACTCACATTGTAAGTGGCAGAGCCCAGGTGTGTCTGATTCCAGAGACAATTTTGATCACTATACCATAAAGAATGAAGAAATGTATTTCTGAAATGGACACACTGGTGTTCAAGATGTTTCATAACGAAGTTACCAGAAGAACACACACGCACATGTGCACACACACACACTTTTACACATATACACTCTCTGTGTACTATCCCCATGTCCCGTTCACTCACACACCTCTGAGCATGACCCTCTGCAGGTCAAGAACCTCCAGCACTTCGCTTGATATTCTAAGCCCACCCTGCCCATCCACCATATCCACCGTGCGGCCTCAGCCAGCCTCCTTCCCCCTGCTCTTGCCAACCCCTATTTTTCAGCCAAAGCAGATGACGCACTATTCCCTTCACATCCTCTGGCCTCCCTTGCTTTGTGTCTTTGCTTACACCATTCCCTCTGCCTGAATCCTCCCCTCTCTCATCTCAGCACTTCCAAGTCCTCACCTTCTTCAGGCCAAACCAAAGTGTCATCTCCAAGGACCTTGCTCTGACCCCTGGTCCCAAGCTCCTGTGGCATGGTGTTGCTCCACTATAGCCAGACCCCCTGCGGCTTTGCACTAGGGTCCTCTGTATGCATGCTGTGCTGTCTGAGGACTCCAGTCTCTCCTTCATGCTCTGAGCCTGGTTCCTGATGGGTATTCAGTAGATGTTTTCTTCCTGCCTTGAACTGGCCCCTGGGACCCACGGGGAGGTTAAAGAAAAGGCATGATAACCCAAACAGAACACTAGCTTTTCACTGATAGACTGGTATATTGGTGATAAAAGGGGCTGGGAGGGGGCTGTTTTCTAGAAGATCTGGCTGACAACGAAGAAGCCCTCCTCTTCCCTGGCACTTGTGACAACCAACCCTCTCTATGAAGAAGTATGTCCTTAATTGTTTCTGAAATTTCTCAGGCTTCAGCCTGTTTCTCTCCCCTGAGTTCCAAGAATAATAAAAGACCACAAGGGATCATGTTTCCCTGAGGCTGGGCCAGGGATTAGCATTAACACTGTGGAAGACCACTGTGATCTAGATGTCAAACCTCTCCCTTCCAGCCCCTTCAAATTGTTTGCTTAGCGGGAACAATGCAGCCTGCAGCTCTTCTGTTTCTCTGGATTTTAAAAGCACGTAATTATCTGTGTGGACAAAGGCTGATTATTAGCATCCTCGTTGATTGTAATAGCATAGAAAGTCTAGTCTATCCACCCACCAGAACCCAGAAAGGGATCCAAGCAAGAATCATGTAAGTGCCTTCATAAGTCTAATTTAAATCCTCCATGCTTCAGGGTAAGTCCAAATCCTCTCGTATCCTCTCGTCCGGAAGACACCAAGGGAACACTCCTCCAATACTACTTATTCTCAAAAGAAAATTGGAATCGAAATACATAATCCTGAAGCCAAGCATTAGTCACACAGCTGGTGACTGACACAGCAGGAGCACCATCATCTTGGACAAACACCGCCACTTTAAGTTCCAGCTCCCTTTCTAACCTCATGCATTTCAAGGAAATCACTTCTCTTCTAACTACAAGCAGACAGAAGGAGCAGGCACTAAAACACAGATAAGACAGCTCAGGCACAGAGGGAAGTAGGAGGAAAGTCTCATGGGTAACCGCCAAACTTCACCCTCATACAATGGGCCCCAGTAAAACAGTGGGCCTTAATAAGCATATTCCTTTCCCTTCAGGTGCACTAAGATAGAGAAGCTAAAAGCAGACTCGGGGGATATGCCTGAAGCTGCAGAAAGATGTTTGGGAACAGACACACACCTCCCCCTCCCAGATAAGCACAACAAAGACACAGAAGCAGTCCAAGCCTCTTATAAACTCTCCCACCCTGAATCCTTTAAAAAAAAAAAAAACTATTAGTATTAGAGAGTGTGCCTCTGATCTAACTTGGCCAGACACCCCTCTCAGGCTTGTTTTCTCTAAAATAAACCTGTCTTGACTGGCAAGCCACCTTTCATGTTTCTTTCCTCTTTCTTTAATTCTTACACTGACTCCCAGCTGAAGCTGGGGCAAGGGCACAAGCCTGCGGAGTTGGGATCCAACTTCTATAGAGGACTGAACTAAGGTTGGCCTTAAACTGCTGCAAAACAGACCAAGCCTGGGCCAAAGGAATCCAAGCCCATGAGAGTGCAGAAAAGACAAGAAAAGGGGTAAGAGGAAATGAGATGCCAGGTAGCTTAAAGCCAGGATTGGCTGTGATGACCTCTGGAGTTCTAAGACTTAACTACTGCTTTCACAATAACAACTCATATTTAAAAGCAAAGGAAGCTGAGGGTGATTTGCATGCTTCTCTTTAATGCTGGCTGCTGAGTGCACACTCCTGGCTTCCTCTGCCAATAATTGGACACGTAATTAACCTCCTTTATAATGGATTATGGCCTTCTAGAGTTGGTGGCCATGACCAAGCCTCAGTTGAGGGGAAGGCCTTGGATCAGAAAGATTTCTCCAAGGGCCCAAAGCCTAGCAGTCTGTGCTCCTGCCACCAACGAAAACTCAACCCTCACTCAGCCCCCAAAGATTCAGACCCTGGGTAAGACCAGGCTGGAGGAGGGCTTGGAGGAGGGGTCGCCTTTCAGATTCTGACTCTGCCCCTCTATGGATCCTTCTATGTATGACCTTAAACAAGTCACTGGACCACCCTGAGCTCACACTTTCCCAATCAGGTAAATGGGCACAATAATACCAACCTCAGAAGGATGCCCTGGGAGCTAGAGGAAATAATATAGCATAAAAAGGCCTCAGCACAGTACTAAGCACATTGCAGGCACTCCATGAATACAACTCCCTTCCCCTCGCCCAAGCAGATTGGAGAGGGGTACAGGAAGGAAGGACGCTTACAAGAAGAGGAGGTACGAGCTGAGTCCTGAGATAGAAGAGAAGAGAAAGGTTTTGCCCAAAGGGACACAGGATGAAATGATAGATTAACAATAGAATAAATAGAACAAATAATGAATAAATAAACTAACATTTACAGAGTTCTTATTAAGTGATAGGTAGGGCCCTAAAAGCTTTCTGGTCATTATCTCATTAGATCCTGGCCACAACTGTCAGTGCTTACTATTATTATCGCTATTTTGCCCGTGAGAAACTGAAGCTTAGAAAGGTTATTCAGCTGCCCAAGGTCATGACATGAACCTGCGGGACTGACTTCAGAGGTCCCACCCTCTCCACACACGCATACACTTGCCCCGCACACCGTGCAGAGATGCCAGATAACCCCGCTGGCAGGGGACCAGGGCTATGAGACTGGGACCGAAGCTGGGGCCGGATCCAAGAAGGCAACGCTCCGAGTCCCAGTGGAGGGGTGGACAGGCAGAGGGGTTCCACTCGCACTGCCCGCAGCGCATGGGCAGCGGAGCTGACCAGGCGCTTCCTGGCCCCATAAAGCTCGGGCGGGAGGTGAACGCCGTTTTATGGAGGCGGCCGGGCGGCCCGGCCCGCTTTGATTCCCGGCTCCGCCAGGCGCAAGGGCCGAGCCCTCCAAGCTCGTAAACGCCTTGGCCGCGAGCTCCCTCCCCGGGCCCGCGGGCCGCCATATAAGGCGCAGCGCGGGCTTGGGGTCCAGCCGCCCGGTCCTGCTGCCGCCGCACCATGTCCCGCCTCTCCTCCCGCCTCAGCACCCCCTGCGGGGTCCGCGCCTTCAGCTGCATCTCGGCCTGCGGACCCCGGCCCGGCCGCTGCTGCATCACCGCCGCCCCCTACCGCGGCGTCTCCTGCTACCGCGGCCTCTCCGGGGGCTTCGGCAGCCACAGCGTGTGCGGTGGCTTCCGCGCCGGCTCCTGCGGACGCAGCTTCGGCTACCGCTCCGGGGGCGTGTGTGGACCCAGCCCCCCATGCATCACCACCGTCTCAGTCAACGAGAGCCTCCTCACGCCCCTCAACCTGGAGATCGACCCCAACGCGCAGTGCGTGAAGCAGGAGGAGAAGGAGCAGATCAAGTGCCTCAACAGCAGGTTTGCGGCCTTCATTGACAAGGTGGGTGTCCTGGATCACACCCTTCCTGAACCTGGCGGTCCTGGGAGGAGATGGAAATTCCCGGAGTGGTCTCTCTAGAAATGGGGAATGAGGGCGGCTGATATTTATATAATTTTAGGCGGTGCCGGCCCATCGTATTAAATAACATTGAAACATCTGGTAAGAAAAATACATCTTCTTTAATGTCTGTTTCAATCCTTAAGATTAGGTGGGAAAAAAATCTCATTGAATGCTAATGTCTTTAACATCTCTCTAATACTTGCTTCCCTCCTGCTTCTAATAAAGAGAACAAGCCCCGGCTTCAGAACTGTCTAGGACAAGTGTTTCTGCTAGAATTTAATGTTCTGTAATTTCCCTTTATGTATGCCTAGTGATGACAGTTTTGCATCTCTAGTGGTAATATGAAGTTACTCTTTTAACCTGATACGTGTAAATGTTAATTGAATCAACTTATCGATAAATTAGGAGTAAAATAGTATATGGGATGGCAAAATTCTGAAGTCAGCCTTGAGTGTACACAGAAGAAAAAGGAGGCAGAGAGAGATTGAAGGGCTGGTCCAAGAGCCCACAGAGAGTGGGTGCCCAAGCAGGGTTCCAAGCCCAGGCCCTCTCCAACTCTCCAGACCCTGGGCTAGAAGGTCCACAGCTTGGGACCCCAGCTGCCCCACTCCCTCTAGAAGGGCCTGGTTCACCTCAACAGGCACTGCACCCTGGAGAGGTGACCAAGAAGTGGCTCATGGAATGAACGCTGGCCCAGGAGCAGGCGACCTGGCCTCCGTGCTCAGTTCCTCTACTGACGCACTGTGTGGCACTGGGCAGAGGCTTCCCTTCTCCACCCCAGTGGCTTCCTCACCAGGGCTGTGTGTGGTGCAGCGTGTGAGCTGGCCATGACTCTGAAAGGGAAGATAGGGCCCAAGGCAGCCATGAGACCCCATAGCCAAGACCACCTAAAATTATCCCATGTAATATCAGCAGTCCCTGCTCCCCATGTCTGCAAGTTCCAACCTGGGAATTCCCCGCTGCACTCATGGAGCTGGATGAAAAGGACCCCAGGGCTTAAAGGCAGGGAGACATCTCAGCTCCAGCTCAAATGTATGAGAAGTGGAAAACTGGAAGCCAAGGTCCCTAGTTTGTTTGCAGACATCCTTTCTGGCCAGCACAATGTATTGTTGCCATGTGTTCCTCCCGTTTCAGTGAAATGCAGGAAAAGCGTACAAGCCTTACTTCCCTAGGGTCCCCACCCTCCCTGTTTTCCAAAACCTCCCCCCATTCACATTACCTGTCTGGCCCCCAGAGACATATGACACAGTGTCCAACATAAGAGTTTAGGCCACCTAGGACCACACCCTGCACTCCCCGATGCCTCTTCAGGCCCCAGGCATCCTGCTTGGTAGGAGCCTAGCCTCTTTGACCTCCCCAGCTAGGAAGCCCTTCCCACCTTGACCACCTGTTCAATCAAACGTTCACCAAGCCAAGGGCTGGCTATAAGGACATCAGTAAATAAGCCATAGGCCCTGCCCTGGGGGAGCTTATAGTGAAAGGCATTCTCCCTACTCTGTCCCTCCCAACACTGCTCTACATTCCTTTCCTCCAGGAAGTCTTCCCTAATTGTCACTACCCCCTACCCCCATCTGTCCCCCCCCTAGCCTGACAGTAACCCAGCACAGACCACAGGCCTCTCAGTTTCTCACTCATCCCATCCAGGCCCACCTGGATAGACCCTCACTTAGGCCTGAATAAGCAATTATGAAACAAGGATTCTCCAGCTGCATCCTCAGGACAGGAGAGGCCAGCAGGGGCCATGTGGTCTACCCGTTGCCTCTGCACATCTCACTGCCAGTTCTGTCTTGCTTCTGGCTGTTCCCCAAGGAGGGCTGGGGATATTGACTCCTCCCACTGACTTTTCTCCCACTTCCACACCAGGTGCGCTTCCTAGAGCAGCAGAACAAACTGCTGGAGACAAAGCTGCAGTTCTTCCAGAACCGTGAGTGCTGTGAGAGCAACCTGGAGCCCCTGTTTGAGGGCTACATTATAACTCTGCGGCAGGAGGCCGAGTGCGTGGAGGCCGACAGTGGGAGGCTGGCCTCGGAGCTCAACCACGTGCAGGAGGTGCTGGAGGGTTACAAGAAGAAGTGAGTGCAGTGGGAGGAGGGTTTGGAGAAACTAAATGAGATTGAGTCAAAGTATGATAGATTTGGGTTAGACCACAAGATGAACTTCCCAACAGGAAGAAAATAGTACAATAATCCTGTGAGGGGTGGGGAATTTCTTTTCTAGGCTGGGAGTTTAAACACTAGAGATTCTGAACTGCTCCAGTTACTTCATCATTATGTATTTATTTCATTAATTCATCAAACATTTTATTGATCATCTACTCAATGTTGTAGGTGCTATGTTGGGCCCTGAGTGGGAAAGGAGTAAGGAAGTAAGAAAGAGGAGAAAGGAGACATTCCAGAACTGGGCAGGGTTCCTGCCCCCCCATCCCTCACAAGGAGTTACAGCCCAGAAACAGAGAGGAGGTCTTTGAAAATGTGCAGAGCCCCCACCCTGACCCATATCAGGAATGAGAGTCTCTGAAATAGAAAGAGCTTTGAGTAACATGGGTTGGTTTGAATGCCCAGAAGAAAAGGATGGACAAGTTCCCTTTGGTCCAACACTTTTTTCATTCTTGTGACCACCTCCAAAAGATCCAGTTGCTGGAATGTGTTTGCGTGTGCCTTCATTCCCATTTTTTTCCTCCCCAGATCTGAGCCTTGTGTGTTTTGTCCCCAGGTATGAAGAAGAGGTGGCACTAAGGGCCACTGCTGAGAATGAATTTGTGGCCTTGAAGAAGGTGAGTGACCCCAGAATCCTTGTCCCCTAACTCAGAACTGAGGCCAGAGACAGAAGCGTCCTAGACCCAAAGGTTTGAGATAGGAGGCCTTGACTAAAATCAGGCTCTCTGTAGTTCAGAGAGTTGGAGGGACTCCCTTAGAATCACACAGCCCAGCTTCTTTCTATTCCTTTCCACAGTGCTCCAGTGCGGGATGCCTCTGGCAACAGAATATACTGCCTGCTTCAGGCAGTGCAATATTCTCCCCTATCTGAGGTTGCTCCCATATAGCCACTGGCTTTTCACCTCCTTCAGCCCTGCACCTGGCATAGAGTAGGCACCCTATAAATATTTGTGAGTGAAACAGCCTGTGGATTGTAGACAATGGCTGCATCCTCAAGCCAGCAACAACTCAGAACTGCAGGCAGGGACAGTGACCGTCATTCCTTGCTTCTTAGGCTTGACTCTGTACAAGTGCCTGGACTCTCATTACACCCTTCCAGCCGCCTCCATATGAGGAAAGCATGGGTTATTGTAAGACAATGAGGCACAGAGGTTAAGGGGACTGCTCAGAGTCACACTGACTCGGAAGGGACAGAGTTGAGCCCTGAGCCCTCTTCTGACCACAGATCTAGATTATCTTCCATGAGATTCCAGAGCGGAGAGGGGTGGGGCATCATTAGAATTTACCCATTGTACACTAGATCCTAAATTTTTGTGACAGTGCATGGCATGGATTCTAGAGGAATCATCCCAGTGGGTACCAGAGGAAGTGCCGGCAAACCTCAGTATCCTCCTCCCTTACCTGAACCTGCTCTTGACCCCACCACTAACTGCATAAGGGGCTTTGCCATGGCATGATACCAGGCACTGGGATGAGCATGTACAGAGGGTTTCCAGGGAAGCTGCTCAGCTTGATGGGGTAGGAAAAAAACAAGGGTTCTGAATTGTCTCCCAGTGCAACTCCTGTGCCATCTTCTCCCCTTTAGGATGTGGACTGTGCCTACTTGCGCAAATCAGACCTGGAGGCCAATGTGGAGGCCCTGACCCAGGAGATCGACTTCCTGAGGCGGCTGTATGAGGAGGTGCGGGGTCACAGAGCAGCAGGGCAGCAAGGAGGATATGAGTTAGACATTGGAAAAGACTTGTCACAATTCAGCTTCTGACCCCATGGTGGGACAAGGGGAGAAACCCCAGGCAGGTTTACCGTGAGCAGGTGAAGAAGTGTGGCTTGACCTCCCACTGCTATGCCCCAGGCAAGCTGGTGTTCCTGGTTACTAAAGTGAAAATTGCCACAAGGTGGTAAACTCTGGTCCTAGACCCAAAGGTTCAAGCTGGAAGGTCCTGATTAAAATCAGGCACTGGGCCTCAGACATGGACTCTCTACCTCCAAGTCCTCTAGGCCTCAGGACTCTGGGCTTGAGGAGTCTTGAGGGGGTCCCAGGGTTGAGGTGGAAGACTATAACTGGGAGAGTGGAGCTTCAGACGGTGAGGAAGCCGGGAGAGGGGACAGGGGATGATGATGAGGGTGGGCTACCAAGAGTAGGGCTCTGGTCTAAGAAGCTCTTGCCACTTGCCCTCTCCTGCAGGAGATCCGTGTTCTCCAGTCGCACATCTCAGACACCTCAGTGGTCGTCAAGATGGACAACAGCCGAGACCTGAACATGCACTGCGTCGTTGCTGAGATCAAGGCTCAGTATGACGACATTGCCACCCGCAGCCGGGCCGAGGCCGAGTCCTGGTACCGCAGCAAGGTGAGTGGCACAGGACACCTGCCTGCTAGACATGGCAGTCGGAGGGATGCAAGGTATCTATTAAATAGGCTTCCTTTTCTGGGGATTCTGGCCCCTACAGATGTTGGGGTGGCAGGGCAGGACTGCCATGTGTGGTTGCTCAGGCTGAGCACTGCATAATCATCGGTGGTGTCCTGAACGGATGGGAGGTCCCACCGTAAGCCTCATGAGCATCTCTACTTTGCCAGTGCGAGGAAATGAAGGCCACGGTGATCAGACATGGGGAGACCCTGCGCCGCACCAAGGAGGAGATCAACGAGCTGAACCGCATGATCCAGAGGCTGACAGCTGAAGTGGAGAACGCCAAATGCCAGGTGTGGGAGCCCAGCCCACTCCTCAGTGTAGGAAGAGAGTGGGGTTAGCCCTCAGCAGAGGGATTTGGGTTAGACTCCTTGCCAATGTGTGGGGACAAGGGCAAACACCCAGCATGAGGACGGACAGCCTCCTCCATGGAAAATGTTCTCCATTCTCGCTGAATGGAGGCATTGGGGCAATATGGAGGGAATGAGGTGACAAGGGCTTTCCTGCTTCCAAGAGCAGAGTGGGGCAGAGGAAATAACACCAGTCTAAGGGGCAGGAAATCTGGGCTCTCAAACCAGCTCTGCCACTAGTTTGCCATGAGACTTGAGAAAGGCATTTAACCTCTCTAGCCTGTTGCTCTAGATCAGTGATCACACATTCAAACATCAGCGGGGTTGGTAAATGAGCAAAGCAAGCAAGCTGTTCCCAAGGCACTTGGGTATGATCAGGATTATGGCAAACTGGAAAGCACAAAGGGCAGGGCTAGGCAAATCCAACTGAGGCAGGCCATGCAGAAATGCAGGTCCAGTATGGCCAGATCCTCTGATCTTTTGAAAGAAGCCAGGAATTTCAATTATTGTGTTAAATTTCCAAAATTGAAGACACTGTGCAAACACGCCTGGGAGCACTAATTTGCAGCCCCTGGCCTAACAAATAGATAAAACCTCTTCTTCCTCTGCTAGTCAGTGCTCAGTGGTTACCTGGTCTCTGACCCTGAAACCAGAACAGAGATCCTTAATAACCCACCTTGCCTCCCAGAACTCCAAGCTGGAGGCCGCGGTGGCCCAGTCTGAGCAGCAGGGTGAGGCGGCTCTCAGTGACGCCCGCTGCAAGCTGGCCGAGTTGGAGGGCGCCCTGCAGAAGGCCAAGCAGGACATGGCCTGCCTGATCAGGGAGTACCAGGAGGTGATGAACTCCAAGCTGGGCCTGGACATCGAGATCGCCACCTACAGACGCCTGCTGGAGGGCGAGGAGCAGAGGTGAGGACCACAGCTGCGGGGAGGGTGTCCCCTCAGTTTCCCCCAGGCAGTGCTGCAGTGCTTCAACACCCAGGAGCATGTCTGCATATTATTTACTTGGAATGTGCCTCAATGCTAATTGGAGGAGAGAATTTGCGGGTTAACAGATTTCACCAGTTTTGCTCCCCACAACTAATTTCTGTCTTTTTGCTTTCCCTATAAGGTTGTGTGAGGGCGTTGGTGCTGTAAATGTCTGTAAGTAATCCATTTTGTGGGTCCTGAAATAAGAGCCTGGGATTCTGGGCAGGCAAACTTTTTCTTCAAGCTTCAGATAGTAAAAACTCTAGGCTCGTGGGCCATGCAGTCTCTGCCTCAACTGCTCCACTCCATTGTTGTCATGTAAAGCAGCCACAGCCAAAGGCAATACTTAAAGGAAGGGGTATGACTGGGTTCTGAGAAAACTTGATTGACACACAGGAAGCCTGCATGTGGCCATAGTTTGCAGACTCTAAAAAGAAAGGCAGAGTTGGGCAGTGAGTGCTTATAGTAACTTAATTAGCTACAGTCATGCACCACAGAAGGACTTTCAGGTCAAGGATGGATGGAATATAGGACAGTAGTCCCATTAGATTATAATACCATATTTTTACTCTACTTTCCTATGTTCAGATACACAAATACCTACCATGGTGTTACCATTGCCTTCAGTCTTCAGTACAGTCACATGCTGTACAGATTTGTAGCCTAGAAGCAATCAGCTATGCTATAGAGTAAACTTGTCGAACCTGCGACCAGAAGGCTGCATACAGCCCAGGACGGCTCTGAATGTGGCCCAGCACAAATTTGTAAAGTTTCTTAAAATTTATGAGTTTTTTTGTGTGTGATTTTTTAAAGCTCATCAGCTACCATTAGTGTTAGTGTATTTTATGTGTGGCCCAAGACAATTCTTCTTCTTCCAATGTGGCCAAAAGACTGGACACCCTTGGGGCCTGGGTGTGGTGGCTTACGCCTGTAATCCCAGTACTTTGGGAGGCCAAGGATCACTTGAGGTCAGGAGTTTGAGAGCAGCCTAGCCAACATGGTGAAACTCCGTCTCTGCTAAAAAAGTAAAAAATTAGCCTGGTGTGGTGATAAGCACCTGTAATCCCAGCTACTAGGGAGGCTGAGGCAGGAGAATTGCTTGAACCTGGGAGGCAGAGGCTGCAGTGAGCCGAGATCGTGCCACTGCACTCCAGTCTGGGCGATAGAGAGAGATGGAGTCTCTCTATTTTATAAAATAAAATAAAATAAAATAAAAAAGATTGGCCACCCTTGCCATAGAGCCCGGGTGTGTAGTAGGCTACACCATCTAGGTTTGTGTCTGTGCACTCCATGATGTTCGCACAATGACAAAATCATTTAATGCTGTTTTTCTCAGAACCTGTCTCTGTTGTGAGGCGAAGCATGGCTGTGTCTGCCTCTAGAGAGGACCTGGGCTAACAGTGTATCAAGGACGCTTGAGGCTAAGACTGCAGGAAGGAGTGCCCATGTGAGGGTGTTGAGGGGAGCGGACAGAAACAGAGGGGAGAAGCTCTGAGCAGAAGGGGCCTCTGGCCGCCAGGAGACTGAGCCCTGTGCTCCCCCTCCGGCAGGTGTCAGCAGCTCCCGCGGCGGGGTCGTGTGCGGGGACCTGTGCGTGTCGGGCTCCCGGCCGGTGACCGGCAGCGTCTGCAGTGCCCCGTGCAGCGGGAACGTGGCGGTGAGCACCGGCCTGTGTGCGCCCTGCGGCCAGAACTGCGGCAGCAGCCGCTCCGTGCGCTTCGCCTGAGCGCCCCGCTTTGTACCGACGCCGCCACCACGCCAGCAGAAGTCCCAGCCTCCTGAGACAGGCCGGAGCTCCCACGGTCCCCAGACGTGGGGAAGGAGGGTTTCGGGGCCCAGCCTCCTCACAGGCCCCCACGCCGCGCCTTCCCGTCTCGCATCCCCTCCCGCTAGTCCCTTCACTGCTTCCGGGAGCACAGGGCTCCTAGCTCGCAGCTCTCCCCACCTCCGCATCTAAAGGACTGTCCTCGCAGCCCTAGGCAAAGACCCGGGTCCGGAGGCCTGGATGCCTATGGCTTCTGAGGGACAGATGGGCCTGGAGCCCCTTGGTGTGGACTTGCTGTGCCTTCTAATCCACTGTCTTCTAATACACGTGTGGGACAGGCCCCCTCTCCCGCCTGGCTGCCTGGCTCCCTCCCTCTCCCCTGTGCTTGTCTCAGCATTTCCATTAAAGCTCCTAGTCATAGGCAATGCGCCCTGAGAGTCTCTTTTTCTTCTTGCCCACTTCGTCTTCTTAGTCGGGCGAGAGGGCCTGGATCTCCTGACACCTTGGGTGGGAACTTCATCACTGTGGCTGCTGGTCCACTTCTTTCACTCTCCACCCCAGCCGCCACCTCAGCATTTGAAAGTTCCCTGACCGTAGGGTCAAATATACAGACTTCCTCTCAGAAGCCAACACATCCCAGATAGCTCCTCCACCCACACCACCACCATCACCCCCTGGGGTCCCAGACACACAGACCTCCCTGCGGCTCCACAGTACCCATCATATGTGCTGCTGCCCATCAGGGACACATTTCCCCATGCATAGGCCCTGCCACAGAACACCTGCCACACTGACATATAGAGGCCCCCATCAAGCCCTGACTTAACACAGATGTCCTTCCCCACTCCCATGGATCCAGAAACAAACCCATCTCTCCGCTAAGGTCCTAGGCACAGACCTGTTACCAGGGATCTAGACTCTAGGACCCTCCTCCCATGCACACACACACCTCCTCCCCCAGCCAGCACCCCCACAGAATTCGAGAGGCAAAGGACCTCTCTAGGGCCCCAGGGCCTGGCTGACCATGAGCCTGGCAGATCCAGCACCAGGAAGCGCTGAGGACGGCTGGCATGAAAGTTGGCTGGGCCACCCGAAACTGGGACCTGGGGCAGCTGAACGTCTGTCACCTCCTCACAAAAAGAATGTGTTTTGGCAGCTCTGGGCATGAGGGGAGGGAGGCAAACAGCCTTTCTACCCCCTTAGCAGGACAGCACTCCAAGGTCCAAATGCTGGCAGAGCCTGCATTTCCCCATGGCTCTTCTGAGTTCCTCAGGAGAATCTCTGGATCAGCCCCAGCCCTAGAGGCCAAGGTTCCCACTAGGTAAGCATCCTGCTCCTTAGAGCAGCACCCCATCCCACCATGTGCCTTCTCAGTCTCCTGCACAAAAGGCTTCCTAGTCACCAGGGAAACCCTGCCTTCTCTAGTCCCGTCTTTCCCCCTGCCCAGCCTCATGAAGCCAGGACAACAGGCACGTGGATCACTCAGGCCTCAGAATGAGGGTGCTTTATTGGAAGCTATTCTGACATCACTTTCCAGACTGTCTCATGGTCTTGGGACCGGGCATGGGAGGCAGGGATGGGAATCTTCTTGTGACTGTGGGCGGTAGCTGGAGGAATGGAGTGGTGGGAGGCAGCTCAGTTGCGGGCACTCCTGCGACTGGTGGATGTGGTCCGGATTGAGTAAGCCTTCAGGGGCCCAGGACCCGCACTGCTAGAGAAGCTCAGGGCATTACTGCCCATGGTTCCCCCGAGGGTCAGCCCAATGCCACCACCATTGCTACTGCCACCAGTGGAATTCACCACAGCTGGGAAAGAAAAGAGGAGGGCTCTCTTCAGTGTGAGGCTCCCTACCAGGGACCCCATCCCTTCACTGCACCCCACCCTCCTGTCCCAGCTGCCCCTCTCCCTCACCCCTGCCCCACCCCCATGGGCCAACCCAGAAGGAGTGTCTAACAGGGTTGGGGCTGCTCCCCAAGTGCTCCCGGCCCCACCCTGCCCTCTTGTACTGCTTCCCAGGCCATTGAGCCAGGCGGTATGTGCTCCAGGGGACCTGCCAGACCCTGCAGAAAGGAAGGAGGTTCCTGGTTCCTCCAGCAGGGCCCTGGGCCAGTCTGCCATTCTCTAGACCCAGCCCCCTCTGAACAGCACAAAGGATGCTTCCCACGGGCTGCAGTCAAGGACTTACAGATATTCACGGCTCCTACTCCATCTCCGGCCAACCTGGGGGCAGAGGACAGACAGTGAGGACAGCGCTTTCCTAGCGTGGGAGGGAAGTGCTCTCAGCTCCCTATCCTTCCAGGCCTCAAGGAGGATCATTGATTTTTCCTTCTTGCCCCACACTTTCAGCCTGCCTTCAGCCTTGTAAAAGGAGCGAGGAAGCATGCAGGAAGGGAGTGTTCACTTTGGCCCTTCTGTCCACTGGCCACATGATCCCAGGCAATGTCTTGGGGCCTCCATTTCCCACCTATGCCTTGGGCCCAACTACAGGACCAAATTCATGGGCTTGTTTGTGAGGGTTAAATGACATAATCTGTCTAAAGCCCTGAGCACCTGGGATTCGGTGAATGGTAGCTGTGTGTATTATTTATGTAGATGGTTGCCTTTCCTCACCATATCATAAAATCCTAAAGGTGTCTGTGGCCTATTGATACTTTTATCCCCAGTATGAGGCCTGGAAAAGTCATTGCTTAATATATGTCAAAATAATTAGTGAATCATTGACTGACTAAATGGGGCTCCAGCCAGGACTAAGGAAGGAGCAGGGAGTGGGGGTGGCTTTAAGCAGCCATTGGGGCTGAAACAGGTCTTGCAGTAGAAATTAAAAATCCATTCGAGACAGCTGGCTGTTTGTTTTGTGACTCACAGCCCCATTGTCACCAAATCCTTGGCCTTGGGGATCAGTTTGCTCCGTGGGGGCAGGGAGGACCTCACTTTAGTAGAGGGAATAAAGGGAGCCTCGCTGGCCTCTGTGGCCCCAAGCCCAGGAAGCAGGCAGAGCAAAGCCTGAGGGAAAGAGACAGGTTTGCTGAAAGCTTCCAGGGGGCTTGCTTAAATGGCCCCTGCTTGTGCTGGGAGTTGCTGGCACTTGTGGGTGGGGAGAGGGAGCCAGGTTGCAGACAGGCAGCAACTCTAAGAATTTCTGGTACAATGCCTAAAGAACTCAGACGGAAGAGGCCTGAATGTCCAAGGCTCTAGTGACCTGTGTGACTTTTCTCATTCTAAATAAGTCGGTGTTTTTTTGGTAGCTTTGTATTCTTAAAGTAGGCCTCCCAGTTTGAATGAGTTTCTGGACCACAACTCTGATAAGTTAAGGGATAAAAGCAAGGTATCTACCTCCATATTCCCCCAGGGTTCGGGGAACCGTATCCTCTCAGAGTACCTGAATCTAAGCCTGGTTATAGCAGCTCAGACTGAGATTAAGCTTTCGGAAGAGGATGTCTCTGCATGCTGTGTGACCTTGGGCACACTACTGACCCATTTCTGAGCTTCAGTCCCCTTTTCTTCCCATAGGAGGAAGCCAGATCAGGTACCACTCTAAGAGTCCCCCACCTCTGACTTCTATGACAACAGAAGGCCCAGGGTATGGGTTCTAAAGAATGTGGGGGCCCTGTGCCCCATGAGAGAGGTGGAAGCAGAGAGAGGCATCTTGGCTGGAGCTCCCTGTGCCCAGATCAGCTTCTGTGTTCCCAGAGGCCTTTGGTGTTCAGTTCTTCTTCCCACAAAGAATGGGTGCTAACCCAGGGAGAAGGCGGGTCAGTGGCAGGGGCAAAGCCCCTTCCTCCTCCTCTCCGCCTCCTACTCATACCCTGCAGCCCTGTGTCTCCTTTCCGCCTCCCAGCACCCAGGCCCTCGGCCCTAGCACCCCGGCCCTCAACCCGAGCACCCCTTCACTCCCCAGTCCCTTCCCCGCGGCTCCATTCATCCTCCATCATGTCTCTCTCTGGCCCCTCAGGAATAATACTCAGGAAAGAAAAAGTTCTTGTATACATTCAGCATTTTACAAATGTAAGTTACTTGTCTCTGGGGGTTTCCTTTGTGGATGTTTTCTGTCCTCCACCCTCTGCACCTCCCTGAGGGCAGAAACATGTCCTACATATTCTCTGTCGCCATGGTGTCTTATAACAAGCCAAGAATGAAGAGGTTGAGTTCTAACCCAACAATACATACACGAAGGCCCAGCTGCATGGACAGAGGTGTCATGTGGTTCATGAAGAATGTGCTATCAGACTCACCCATTGCAGCCTCCTCTCTGACTACAAGTGAGTCTGCAAATGTCTCTGGGGACAAACAAAATTATCCCCCTCCACCACAGTCAGTTAACACCACATGATGTAGCACTTAGTTCTGTAGTGAGAAGCAGCTTGGCGTCCTGGAAGATCCTTGGAGCAGGAATCAGCACACCCTGACTGCACACTGGCCCTGTTCCCTCAATTAATGAAACTCAACCACAGCTTTCCCCTCTGGAGACTAAGGAATCAATCATCTCTGACCTGACTACCTGAATGTGTGCTGAGGATCAAATACGATAACCCTAAGAAGCCACACACACAAAGGGACTGTTATCATTTCAATCTGCCCACTGAGCTTCACACTCCATGGTATTTCCTTCCAGAAGGTCATCTCACTGAAGGCAAAGAGGCAAGCCTCAGCTCTGTGTTCCCTGCATCCCCACACCCAGTGCCCTGCAGGGGAGGGGCACACAGGAAATGCTTGTAAATGGATGAATGTCAAGCCCCAGAGCCCTAGAAGGATCCCCTTTCCAGCTTCCTTGTCCTCACCGGCTCTCCTCGCCCTCCAGCAGCTTGCGGTAGGTGGCGATCTCGATGTCCAAGGCCAGCTTCACGCTCATGAGTTCCTGGTACTCACGCAGCTGCCGCACCATATCCTGCTTGGCCCGCTGCAGGGCGGCCTCCAGCTCCTCCTGCTTGGCACGAGCATCCTTGAGCGCCAGCTCCCCACGCTCCTCAGCCTCGGCAATGGCGGCCTCCAACTTGGCACGCTGTGGGCAGCAGTGCAGCTATAAGCTGGGGCTCACCAGTCTGCCTTCCTGCCTACCCATCCTGCAGTGAGCACCCGGGCAACTTGCTTAAGGTGGCTTCATTGGCACCACCTACTCCCCCAAGTACCAGAGAATCCCAAGGGTTGAACACATAGTTTGGATATCCAATGCCTATGTTCCAGTTCTGGCTCTGCCACTTACTAGCTATGTGACCATGGATGAACCAATCCTGCTAAGCCAAAGTCCCCTCTTTTCTGAAAGTACAATAATCACGGTGTTTGCCTCATCAGGAGATTTTGAGGATGAAATGAGATAGTATACAACATGTCCTTGGCACAATGTCTAGCACATAGCAAGTTCTTAATAAATGCTATTGTGATCATTTTTAATGAACGCTATAATGATTTTCAAACCCCCAGTCCCCCAGCCCCAGCCCCCAGCTGCAGGAGCTCTAAGACCATGGGATCTTAATTGAGTCCCCAGATGTCAGGCAGCTAAGAAAGACCAGAAACCACCTATAAAATAGGAACCAGTTGAAAGCAGACCCAAAACAGGAGGGCCTGGAGCAGACAGACCCTCCTAGATGCCCCCAGATGCCATGAGATGCATGACTCACAGTCCCCGGGTTTGGTCAGGGATGCTCTGGTTCTAGACCTGTACGTGCCTGGAGCAGCTGCCACTTCCTCTCTGGCCTTAGAATGCCCTCTGCTTTGGGCTCAGCCCCCATGGCCAGGAGCCTGAATATAGTCCCAGGCCTCATTTTGTTTAGCTCAGAGAGCCACCATCCCTGTCCCCTGGGAAAGGACTTCTCTCCCTTCTCACCGGCCATTCTCTGTCCTCAGACCCTCTTCCCTCAGCAGAGGCAGCCTGCCTGTCTGCCAGAGACCGCATTCCCCAGGAGGCCCTCTGACGCTCTGCCCCTCAGCCGTGGCTCAGTGCCCTGCCTTGTCACACTGGTGCCCCCAGAGTTAAGGCCATCCCCACTGCCTCTGGAGACCCCTTGTAGCTCCCCCTGATGCCCCTCAGTGGTGGTAGACACCTGGCCCTAGGCCTGGATCTGTCCTGTTGTGTGAGAGGAGAACCAGATGTGGTAGAGGCTGCAGTGTTTGGGAAACCACCATTTGTTATTCTGTGCTTCCCCTCCTGGCCTGGAAGCTGGCCCACTTCATGGGGTGACTAGTGGCCCTGCCTCTGTGCCACAAGGCAGCCTCCGCCCTCCTATAAACAGGCCCGCAGGGCTCCAAGGGGAGGACATTTCTGGGTAAATCACCCGCATATTCCCCCGACCCACAGCTCATCTGGAAATCAGCTTTCCGAAGCTTTCACATGTGTAGCCTTCCCCCTCTCTCCACTGCAGACACCTGCACAGGCTGAGCTGCCCTGGCCACACCCTACTCAGCCAGGGCTGGGGGCCCTTCCCCCATCAACACCTCCAACCCCAGCTTCCAGCAAAGCTCATCCTCCCAGGCAGTCTCTCATCTGAGACCCGTGCCCCTGCCATGTGCCAGGTGCTGGAAGAGAGGAGCAGTGAACCAGACAGACAGGCTGCCGATAGAGGGGCTGGGTGTTTGAGGCTGCTGTCCCTGAAAAGGGGTCTTTTCCTAAACCCCAGGGAGGAGAAAGGAACAGCCATGGACAGAGCTGGGAGAACCACATTCCAGGGGGAGGCAACGCCAAGTACAAAGGCCCTGAAGCATGACCATGCTTGGCAAATGCAAGACACAGGAAGTAGGTTAGCATGGCCAGAGCAGAGTGAGGGGAGTCATGGAAAGTGAGGTTGGGGTGGGAAAGGGCCATGTGAGCCATTATAACGTCTTCTGCTGGCCTCTGTCCCTGCAATGAACGATGAGCTCCCAGGGACAGCACCCTGCACCCAGAACCAGGTGCAATCAGAGTGCTCAGTATCAATGTGGAACCAGTGGTGGCTTTCCTCTGGCCAGTCAGCCTGAGTCTCCCTCCACATGCTCTGTGCACATCCAGGACCCTTCTCCCATCAGCCCATGCCAGGACCTGGCGAAGAACATTCTGTCCTGGAGATCTCACAAGGGGGTCTGAAACAGTGGCAGCAACTTTGGCCAGGAGAGGGGAAACCTCCTGCTCCGCATCCTGAGTTTGGCCTCAGCTGGCCACCCCTGCATGCCCCAAGCAGCAGGGGGAGCCAGGAGGGCTTGTCCCACCTGGTTCTTGATGTTGTCGATCTCAGCCTGCAGCCTCTGGATGGCCCGGTTCATCTCTGAAATCTCGTTCCGGGTATTGCGGAGGTCGTCCCCATGCTTCCCAGCTTGGGCCTGGAGGGTCTCAAACTGGAAGGGCCATACAAAGAGTTATGGTAGGGAGGTGGGCAGAGAGTACAGGTAACTAACTCATACCTCTCCCCACCCAAGGAAGGCCCCCGCCAACTTATATTTTCAGGGAAGGACCATCTGACTCCCATCAACCTTTGCCTGATGCCGGGAGACCAGACAGCAGTGTGAGGAAGGGATTCATTCTCCTCCCAGACAGCCAGGGAGGACAGACAAGGCTCCGCAGGCCCATCCCCACGGACCCCGGGGCTCCTCCACTCCCACCATGCCCTTCTGCTGGAGAATCACTGAGAGTTTGAGATTCTCACCTGTTCGACACCCAGAACACCCATTTCATAGGTGAGAAGAGTGAGTCTCGGAGAAGAGAAAGCACCACCCAGGGATCACACAGCCTATCAGTGGTGGAATGAGGGCCTGAACCCAGGTCTCCTTGTTGGCATACATGTGTTCTCGCCCATGCACCATGAATGACTCCCTATCTCTGCAGGGGCAGACTTCTCAATCCCTGCCTCGGGATCCCTTCTTCAGGAACACTGGTTCACCCCAGCACCCACTCCTGCTACCTTAGCCCCTGCACCATCAACTGTCCTGCCACTATGGAGTAGATGTGATGATTAAGCTTCCCAGGTCTAGAGCCCTCGCATTCAGGATCTAGTCCCTGCTCGTCCATCTACTAGCTGCATGCAATTGCAAATTGCTAAACTTCTCTGTGCCTCAATTTCCTCATCTTTAAATGGGGGTAATAGGCCGGGTTCGGTGGCTCACGCCTGTAATCCCAGCACTTTGGGAGGCTGAGACAGGTGGATCACCCGAGGTCAGGAGTTTGAGACCAGCCTGGCCAATATGGTGAAACCTCGTCTCTACTAAAAATACAAAAAAAAATTACCCAGGCATGATGGTGCACACCTGTAATCCCAGCTACTCAGGAGGCTGAGGCACAAGGATCACTTGAACCAGGGAGGCAGAGGCTGCAGTGAGCCAAGATCACACCACTGCACTCCAGCCTGGATGACAGAGCAAGACTCCATCTCAAAAAATAAAAATAAAATAAATAAAATAAAATAAAACAAAATGGGGGTAATATTGATGCCTATCTAATAGGGCTGTTCTGTGGATTACATGAGTCAATAGTGGCAAAACATTTGAAAATTGCCTAGTACTGTGTAAGTACTTGCCATATTTTAGCTATTATAATGATTAATCCATATCTGTTTCCTCTGCCCTGTCCTCCCATCTTGGGATTTCCTCCAGGGCAGAGCACCACAGATTTAAACCACTGGTGCCTGCCAAAACAGTGGGACCCAGGCCCTGAAGACTTGAGACAAGTTGAGGAGTAAGGGAAGCTGCCACCAAGGACCCTGGCAGGAGGAAGTATGCCCCCGATGGCCTCACACCTTGGTCTGGTACCAGGCCTCAGCCTCAGCCCGGCTGCATTTGGCCATCTCCTCATATTGCGCCTTGACCTCAGCAATGATGCTGTCCAGGTCCAGAGAGCGACTGTTGTCCATGGACAGCACCACAGATGTGTCGGAGATCTGGGACTGCAGCTCCGTCAACTCCTGTAGGGACCAGACAGGACATCAGGACTTAGGGCAGGATCCTATGCCCACACCCACCCTAGGATTCCCCACTCACAAATGAAAGAAAAGAGAGAACAGCCTGGAGTGGGCTGAGTCACCAGGCAGCAAGGGGGCCCAGACCCAGCACACATTAAGTTATTTCATTCTGTCCACCCTTGGCTCCCTGAGAGCCCATTAGTGTCTCAAACGAGAATCAGGCAGGGTTAAAGGGGATAAGGAAAGGGACAGTGTCGTGCGCTGTGCCAACTTCTCACCGTGAGGTTCTGTAGGCACACGAGCTCTATTGTGAGGGAGGCCATGGGGAATGGATGAAATTATCATATTCCACCCTGCTACAGGATACTCTGCAGTCTGTACACTGATACACACACACACACACACACACACACACACACACAGAGGTGTATTTACACATAAATAAACTAAACTTTCACCATGGTACATGTGTGTTTACATATAAATAAACCATGTGATAGACACAAGAAGACCTGAGATTAGAAGTGCCTGAAGCAAGCCTCAAAGAAACATCCCCTGAAATTAACAAATGTATGGACATCTGCTCTGAGGGGCTGATAAAGACTGGACGCTCCGGCAAAGACTAAACTGAAGAACTGGTCTGTAATTAACCTCACAAGCTAATTATGCCCAGACTAGCCTCTGCCAGGTGACTGGGCGCCCTACCTTCTGCCTAAAGCCAGAGACTCACACTGATGAGAGTGGAGAGGTTTTTAAATCCCCTTGAAGAAAAACAGCTGGAAACCTCGGAGGACAAGGGTGAGAGGGAGAGAATGAGAAGGGAAGGGAGGACATTAGAGTGGTGAGTTGGCAGGCAGCTACTACCCAGCCCCTCTGGGTAAATGCTCAGGCACTCCAGTCTCTCCTGACTTGGGCTCCCCTGCTGGCCCCACCTAGCCCACCTTTGAACCCTGTCACAGCCTGGAGTCCCCTGACCTCCTCCCGGTTCCTTTCAGTCCCACCCAATCCCCCTACCTTGGAAATGCTGCAATCATCCCATGTCTCTCCAAGGTCAATCCTGATTGACTCACCCCCACCTCCTCCCGAACCCTTAGCCCATCCTGAATTCCTGAGTCCAGAAAGGATAAAGGGCAGGATAAATCCTCCCAATCCCTGATGAAGGAAATAATACATATAATGGTCCATTTCCAAGACAAAGTGCCTTAAATTGGCTTAGGTCAGCAAACTACAGAAGAAATAGGATATACTAGCCCTCTGCTTGAATAGCCAATGCCTGCTTGTCGGCCCCTCACCTTCTCTTGCCCTCACCTGAACCAAAGAAGTTTAGTCTAAGATGAAGGTTTACTAGCCTGCAAAATGACTCACTTTGTCTATTCTTATCAGCCTGCCCAGCTACTTAGGTCATAAGTCAAATACTTAAAGAGCTCTTGAGCTGACTAGGATTGCAATGCATTGTGGGCTGCAACAAAATGCAGCAAGCCAACCCTAAAAAAAACACCTAAAGCCCCAACCCAACAACTAATAGGTGATGTCCAGGAAGATTCTAACCCCATAGCATTCAGCCTGTGAGGAACTGAGGGAGGGACCTGTGCACTAGGGGATAAATTGCTTGTTGTGGCTGTGCTGGGCGTACCTGCCCATCAGACACCCATCTTGCAAGACTGTCATTAAAAGTTTCACTTTTGCTGTTCTCCAGGTCTCTGAGTCCATTCTTTGGGTTTGGACGGTTGAGTTTGTTTCTCACACTGACACATACCTGGACTGGCCCAAAGGCAGGGGGCTGGACCAAATGTCTCCCTGGTTAGAATGGGTAGGATAAGACATGTCACCCAGCCCCGTGGTCCTCACCATCTCATTGAGGGTCCTGAGGAAGTTGATCTCATCATTCAGGGCATCCACCTTGGCCTCCAGCTCCACCTTGCTCATGTAGGCAGCATCCACATCCTGGGGGTTGGGGCAAGATGGGGCAGAGGGAGACCACGTCCTCAGTACAGGGAACATTTAGCAGGGGTGGGAGTAGTCCTGCCCTACCCAACCCACAGGCCAAACACTACCTCCCTACCCAGAAACAGAGTTTCTCCAGCTGCCTGACACGGTCACAGCAGGAAGCTTGCCCTGCTGCCCCTCCAGACTGCATGGCGGGCATCAGCACGGGTATCCCAGAGCAGCTGAAGCCCCAAGCTAGCACTTGACCAGTTCCTAAAGACCTAGATGGTTTCAACACCCCCCTAGCTCCACCTACTAACCATGTAACCTGGAAAAAATCACTTCAACTCTGGGAATTCAACTTTTCATCAGTCAGTAGCAGAACACAAAGTCATTCAGATTCCCAGCCCCTCTCCCAGAGATGGAGAATCTCCAGGCTATATGTTTAATTTGCAGCATGGTAACTATGATGCAGTTGGGCCTCAAATAACACCCCAGGTGAAGATGGTGTCTGGGCCTCTTCCAGCTGCACTTTCCCGAGGTTAAACTCCTATGGACAGGCCTCACTTTTACTCATCCCTGAATCTCCAAGGGCCCAGCTCCCAGGGGCAAGTTGCACTTCTGTGGTTTGGCCTGGAACACCAACTGCTCAGTGTTTTGAAGAGAATCTTAAAGGGCATATAGACAAGACCCCTAAGATACTTCTAAGGCCTTTCAACATTGCACATCTTCAGGAACAGAGAGCTCATGCTGGCTGGAGGCAGCTCATTGCATTCATTCAGCAAACATTTCAGGCCAGCCAAGCACCACCTTTGTGATGAAAATGTTCTGTCTTGAATAGAGCACTTCCTTATTCAGCATCGAAATCTCCCTCTATAACCTCCATCCTTTGCTCTTAGTTCTAACCCCTAGAGGCCTAGAAATGAGTCACCGCACACACACACACACACACACACACACACACGCACATGCACCCACAAGACAGGCTGTGCAGACTTCCTCTTGGACAGCTCAGGCAGGTCTTGGCCAGAGGTCCCCATGGGCTGCTCAGGTGAGAGGACCCTGTGGTCCTTTGTCCCACATGTTTTCAGACAACCCGCCTCCAGCCTGTCTTCTCCACTCACCTTCTTCAGCACCACAAACTCATTCTCAGCAGCTGCGCGGCGGTTAATTTCATCTTCATACCTGCAGTAGAGGAGGGCCTGGTGTTGGTACAGCTTTGCCTCCACGCTCCCCCAGCCATATGCAGCTGTGAAATCTGCCCTGCCTCCCTTCCCCTACTCTTTAAAGACACACCTGAAAAAACAGGTGTCAGCTACAAAACCAAATTTCCCTGACTTCCACGTGGCCATTCCTAGGGCTTTGAGTCTTGGCATTGGGGATTGTTGGTGGGGCACATAGGAAACAGGTGAGTGACAGCACAGAGGCTGCATGTCCTGGGAGAAAGAAAGCAAATAATAATAGTCATATGCATGGACTGTGTTCTATGGGTTGTGCACATATTATGTGCTTTCTGTGCATGAGCTCATTTCATCCTCACAGCAAACCTATAATGATGGTACTCTGGTTATCAGAGAAGGGAACAGAGACACAGAGAGGCAGCATAATCTGCCCAGGTCACTAAGCTGCTAAGTGGCACAGCCCAGACTTGAACCCTGGCAGCTCACTCCATGCATGCCCTAATCACTACCTAATCCCACCCCTCAGGGGCAAAGAAGGAGTCTGAAGGGGAGGAACCTTGTAGAATCAGGATGAGGGATACACAAAGTCGTGAAAGAACCAGGTCCCGCCTAGATGATCCAGTCCCCATCCTTCCTCCCACAGCTCCTGTCACTCTTCCTCCCAAGGAGCCACTCCTGGCCCTTAGGAGGACCTGAGCAAACAAGGCACAGAGGAAGAGACCACACTGGCCTAATCTAATGCTTATGTTGAGACTCAAAAAAGGGTGTTGGAAACAAGAGTTCCAAGAGCTGCTGGGAGCAGCAGGGGCAACCTGGGATGGAGAGCAGGACATCCAGGTAGGCCAAGCCCCTTCAGGAGCCCAGACTCAGGGTGGGAGGTGCCCATACTCTCAAAGTTACACTTCCTCAAGTCCTATAGAAGCTGTAGAAATATCTGCAAGGCTTCCTGTCCATCCCTGCCTCGGCAGTGCACAGCCAGGTCCAGAGGGTGCACAGATCAGAACTCCCTGAGCGGCTGCACACAGGGACCCTCCCTGTACCCCTTCCCCAGACCCCCTTCCAGTTCCTGTTTCAGTGCCAGCCTGGATCTCAGGCTGGCTCCACAGGAAGGTGCTCTGAGGGTTTGGGGTGGGGGGAGTATTGGGGGGGCAGCAGGTGTGCACACATGCATACACACACGTGTTAGTCCTAACAAGAGGGGCTGAATGGTGGCCCCAGGCCTTCCCTACTCTGCACCTGTCTGGTTCCACCTGCTATGGGACTAATCCTGTTGACTTTTGCCCTAGAGAAGTGGGGATGTGGGGGGGCACTCCACAAACATGTTTGCTCTCCCCCAGTCACAGCCAATGTACCTGCTCCTGCTTAGTCACATAGCCACAGGCAGGGGACAAAACTCACTCACTGCCCCGCTGCCCCTCAGGTGTGCCAGGGTGGGGCCGGCCTGAGCTTCAGGCTTTTGTTTCTATTCAATGAGAAAAGAGCACAGCAAGCACCTCAAAGGCCTGTCCTCAAAAGCCCCAGTCCCAGCCTTCCTGGGCCTCCTTCTGGCTCCTACCATGACCAGACCCACCCTCAGCCTCTGCAGCCCTCCCATGGCTCACGATAACCATTTTCCCTCCCTGCTTCTTTCCTTCCCAAGTTGGCTCCGTGTCCCCTCCTAGGAGTCAGGGACCTAAAATTCAAGTCCCAGCTCTCCCAGTGACCTTTGCTGTGTGAGTTCAACCAAGTCCCAAAATTTCTCTGGTCTCTAATTCCTCACCTGAACAAAAGAGAGTTGTTCTAGAATAATCTGTGAAGGTCATGCCAGTTCTGAAGCACCCCTGTCAGAAGACACTTTCTGCCCTACTCTCTCTCGGGGCCTTGGTCAGGCACCCACAGGAGACAGTGCAGGTCAGGGCTGGGCTGAGACATTTCACTGGGACTGAGTCAGGGGAAAAGACCAGAATGATTTGGAAACAGCCCCCAGGGACAAAGAGGAGCGAGGAAAAGTAGGAAATGCATTGGTCAAGACTGGCCCCTCAGGGAGTTATTGGACTGGGCAGTTGCATGCTGACTCCTAAAGCAGGGGGACTTGCACAGGGTCAGCTGATGAGGTCCAGGGCAGGGGTTTTCACACGCAGCACTGGGGGCATTACTTATTCTTGAAGTCCTCCACCACATCCTGCATGCTCCGCAGCTCCGCCTCCAGGCGGCCCCCATCCACCTGCAGCGCCTCGAGCTGCCCCCGAAGGCCAGCGATCTGGGCCTCAAAGACGTCTGGGAGGCGGCTGCTCTTGGCCGACTTCTGCTCCTGCAGCAGCGTCCACTTGGTCTCCAGCAGCTTGTTCTGCTGCTCCAGAAACCGCACCTAGCAAGGGCGAGAAGGAGGAAACTCAAGAGGAGCCGGAGTGTGCCACCCACAGCGGGACTGAGGAGCATTGTCTCTAGCCACTTAGCAGAGCCATGCTCTCCCTGGCTGTTTCCCTGCCTGGGGCCACCAGCCCTCTCCCTTTGGACTCCAAATCAAGTGTCCTACAGAGTGATCCAGGAAGCAGGTCTGCCTGGTGCACGGATGTGCCCCGTGGTTGACTCTCGACGAATGTGCTCTAGGGCCTCGCCTCTACTTCACTCCCCATCGCATTACAGGTGGTGTTCTCCACCTCCCTCTCTGAAGGGCCACCTCTTCCTGTCAATGGATCATGAAGATGACCAGGCCCAGCCCTCCCTTTGGTCTGGGACCTCTTCTCTTCCTTCCTCAGTATCCTTTCTCTCCTTCCCCTTTCTCCAGCAAGGCCTCAGGACAGTCAATCCATTGGTAAAATGACCCCAGCCTGGAGTCCACAAAGGCTCTTAAGGAGTAGCTGGTATGATTAGGGGTGGGAGACAATAGAGGCCTCTGCAAAACCAGCAGCTCAGGGCTCCAGGCCCTGTGGACCACAGAGAGTAAGAAGTGCGGCTCAACACGTGGGGGAACCTGGGCCTGAAGCAGCTTGGGGAGGCCCTCACAAAATCTAAAAAACAGGTCTGGGTGAATGGTGAAGGAAAGGAGGACATGAGGGATGGGGGTGGTGTGGGAGTAAATTTGGTCGAAGCCTGAGGAAGCCAGAACAGCCCAGCAGGGCCAGCCCTGAGTTCCTGGCTTTGGCCGCACTCCTCCCAAACCCACCAGTCAAGTCTGTCCCTTGACCCCTCCAGAGGCCCTTGTGTGACGGAGTCCAACAGCCAGGAAAAATATCTCCAAAATAGCCCCTTTTCGAGGCCCCTCTCTGCCACTCCCTGCCCCCAACTGGGCCATCTTCAAGGGCAGGTGTAACCTCTCCTCCTGCCACCTAAGGGAGGCTGGAGGACCAGGCAGGTGGGGGCAGGGCAAGGCGGGAGCCTCGCTCACTGTAGCCCTAATCTCCAGCATCCGCATCCGCATCAGCATCTGAACAAGACTGGGTCTCCCCCGCTGGGAAGGACGTGCCACCCAACTCCATTCCTGACTCCACACGGTCCCCTCTCAGGGAAAGCGTCCCAGAGAGAGAACTCCTGGCCTAGGCCTCTGGAACTCCTAGCCCGAGGCAAAACTTGTCCAGGGGACCCGCAGGCAGCCAGCGAGGGCAGCCCTGCAGCACTCAGGCCCGCACTCCCGGAGGAAAGGGAGGGGCAGCTGGGCAGCTTGCTGGAAGGGAGGGCTTGGAAACCGAGGGGATAAAATAGCCACGGGGTTCATGCGGAGGAGGAAGGACCCCCAGATCGTGCCCCCAACACTAGCGGAAAGACAGAAGGACGGCAGTGCTCCCAGCGTCTCGCCCGCGCGCAGGCAGGGCTAGTTAGGGCGGCTGGTGTGGTCTGGAGCGCGGCTCGAGGGGAGGCGAGGTCCAGTCCCGCTCACCTTGTCGATGAAGGAGGCAAACTTGTTGTTGAGGGTCTTGATCTGCTCGCGCTCCTCCTGGCGCACCCGCTGTAGGGAGGGGTCGGCGTCCAGCCGCAGCGGGGCCAGCAGGCTCTGGTTGATGGTGACCTCGCGGATGCCGGCGCCCACCGGGCCCCCATAGGCGGAGCGCACGGCCA
>NW_012122598.1:3048255-3104498 GCF_000951035.1 Colobus angolensis palliatus
GGGGTTTCACTGTGTTAGCCAGGATGGTCTTGATCTCCTGACCTCGTGATCCGCCCGTCTCGGCCTCCCAAAGTGCTGGGATTACAGGCTTGAGCAATCCAAGCAGGAATGGTCCGGAGTGGGCAGGAGCGCCATCCCTAGACGGCCGCAGAGAACAGCGGGGGACCACACTTCCGGCCCATCAGAAAAGGGCTCAATGAGGGAAGGCTTCCCGGAGGAGGATGCTTGGAGACGGGGTGAAGAACAGAGATCCCTGATGCCGGAGCAGTGGCAAGAGACTGGGGGAAGGGGTGGGCAGAAAAGTTCCAACCCAGGAGTCAACGCCCAGACGCCTGTCCAGGCTGCTGAAGCCAGAAAGGCATTCCTTACCGCTCTCCCTAAAAGCCATCCAGCTCCTTCTTGAGAGATCAGCTCACTTGTTCGGGAGTCTGACCCCTCCTGGCCCAGCTAGTTTCCCTGGCTGCGTTCCCTCCTACTTCATTTCCCAAAGAAACTAGGCTGAGAGGGCCACGACCGCACTTCTGGCTCCTCCCCTCCCCACTCCAGTAGGCATCGGAAACCCAGGGGCCTTGGGAATGATTACCCCGGACGCTCACCTCCCAGACCCTCCACTCATACTCCTGCCCATTTATTTTATGCATCCCTGTAGAGGAAGGGGACACTCGTGTGTATTTGTGACACTTTGTGGATGTGTGTACACTTCTGTGTGTACACGTCGGCAGGCCTTTGGGCTCTGCTGTGCTCACACCCCCAGGCGTATGCACGCGCATGTCTGAGCCTGCTTACTCAGATGGGGGTCTGTGCGTGCATCCTGGGCGAGGGGGCAGCTGTGGTTACACAATGGCACACATTTGCAAGCCTGCCTGAGTGCGTGTGCTTCTATTAGCACTCAACTCTCCTCCTGCTCCCCCCACCATTTTCCTATTTGAAAGTCCTCAGCTCTCATTATCTTTCTCCCATGAAGCCACCACCAAACAATTCCCAGCAGTTTCAAACCCAGTCAAGAGGGGTAAGCCTCCGGTGCTGGAACAGGGAATACCCGACAAAGCCTGAGTGCTAGCCTCACTTCCCAGTAGGGCCAATCATGCTTGCCACACCCTGTTCTCAGGCCTGGCTTCCGTCTGCCCTTAGCCCACCTCTAACCCCTCCCAATAAGCTGGCCAGATTCATCACCTCAGACCAAGCCCTTGGGGGAGATGAAGGTGGGGATGGAATGTCCTTCCTGGTTGGCCAGTTCAGTTAAAGCACAAGGACTTCCAGCGAGGCTAAAGAATGTCACCCCTTCTCAGTGATCTTAGTGGAGGCTCACCAGCCTCCCTCCCTGTCTCCCCTCCCGGCCCTAGCCTTTGGTGTTGGGTCAGCTCAGGCCAGAGGCAGAGGGGTGCCCAAGGAGACCTGCTGTGGTATCGGCTGTGGAGCATGTATGTGTGTGTGAGGCAAGAAAGATTCGACCTGGAATTGTGCCTGGTTGTAGCTTGAAGAGCATACGGATTAGCTGGCCCTGTGATATTTGCATTCATAGGAATCTCACTGCCCTCCTTCCCCAACACCCAAGCAGGCAAAGAGACCAATTGTTTAATTTATACACATACACACACACACACACATGCACACACACGCACACACTCCAACTTCCTTACCCCTCAGGGCTCATCTTCAACTCTGTTTTCACCACTGCCTCTCACACCAGTGCCTGCCTTCCCACACCTCCCCCAACAAGTTCTGCCTCTGGCCCTCTCATCTGTCCCTACCTCCAGCCCCCTACAGGATCTGGAGGCTGTGCCCACCCAGGCCAGGAGTTCCTGCATTCACTTCTCTCCTAAAGCCTGGCTGGGAAATCTTTGTCAGGGCACCATTGCTGCCTTGAGGCCCTGAACATGTCACTGCCCTTCCCTGGGTCATGGATTTTTCACCCAAGATGAAATTCCCAGATTCCATACCTAGAGAGGGCTGGGGAGGACAACGGGAAGGAGAAAAGGTCTCTGGACTTTTCAGGTTCACATCTGGGGTTGAGGGTGGGTGACCACTTTGAGCAACATTTCCCCATTCCAGGGCCTGCCTGACATTCACCCCTTCGCCTCTCCTCCCCTCCCTGAAGCATTCCAGGCCATTCCAGCCCTGGCCAGTCTCCTCCTGCCTCTCCATTTACAGGCCAGCACTAGGAGCCCACTCGGTGCCAGGTGGAGCATGCAAACATCCCCTGAAGGGCTTCTCAAAGTGCTGCCAACCCAAGAGGCTGCAGATAAGATTCCTGCCCACAAGAGTTCACAGCTCAGCCATCCATCCAGCTTCTGTCTCCACCCCACCCAGCCTTTGTTGGCCTCACCAAGACCACCTTAGGAAATCCTGGGCAGAATCGTGAGGTGAGTTAATCCCACAGTCTTTCCTCGTTGGTCATCTGCCTGCCCCAAATGCAGGCTCCTGTCTCCGTAGCACTCTGTCACACACACACACACACACACACCGTCTTCCCACCACCCTCCTAGCTGTCCCACCTCACGCTCTAGAACCGAGCTATGAACTCAAAGCAGCCCCAGGTCATCCACATTTCCTGGCTCTGCTAAACCTGCCCTAGACACCCCTGTCCCTGCGGCCCCTGCTACTCCTTTCCCAGAGAGGAGGCATTCTGTTTGGCTCCTTGCTGCATTTAGGGAACTATTACTCATTGTCTATCCCCTAAAAACACTTTCTGACTCACAAAGCAAAAAAAACTAATTTTTTCATTATCTTGGAATTCAAATTGGAATGTGGTATATTTGTGAAAAAATAGAAACATCCTAAATGTCTGTCAATAGAGAAGCGATTAATGAATTGACTAATTCATTTAATCCAGTGAATTGACCATTCCCTGGAAAGCTATTGGTTGAAAAGAAAATCCTTTATACACTGATTGAGTTTTTAACCTTTATATATTGATTGCACAGATCACTATGATTCTAAAAATCCTGTGGGCTCCTGCCATCCAGCTCCACCACTCCTGCCTCTCTCCCCTGAGGCTGATCCCTGCCAGCCCCACAGCCACCTCCTGACCTGACTCCCTTCATGCTCACTGTGGACTCTGGTACCCGGGTCCTGCTTCCTCTCCACCCTGAGCTCCCTCATTCTCAGTGCAAATGACCCACCCAGCATCTTACCCTTTGAATTTCTTGAGCTCCCCAATTCTTTCACTGTATGCTTTTTCTCTTGCCTACACCTGAGGTCACACTCGAGATCCTAAACTGCAGGACCATTGATAACAACTCTCACTGTCATTGATGGATTCCTCAGCTACACCAGCACCCCAGTACCCCGGTCCTGAAGTTGGCTGTTCTGTTTTCTCACCACCTACCACCCTCCTTTCGCCTTTCTTTCCAGCTTGGGCTCCCTGACCATTACCCTCACGCTCTGACCCCTGACTCTTCAGTCCCCACCTGGATAAATCTCCAGCCCTATTCAGCCTAAACCTTGGACTCCTCTCCTCGAGCTCTAGCCTGCAGAGCATTAGTGGAGAAAGTCACATCCTCGAGATTGGGTGTGACCACCAATGCAGTCCCCAGCTCAGCGGCATCCACTTTGCCACTGGGCACTTCTCCCTGCCTTTGGTCAGCAGTGTCTCCTGGGCCTCCTGGTTGCTGGCCATTGACATCCTAGCATTTCCCATGTACCTGCTGAACTTTATGGGCTTATAGAACTGGATATGCAAAAATGGTTCCTCTACTTCTTGGTGAGGTTCACTGTGATGTACAAAGAACAGTGGGCAAGCAAGAAGCGGGAGCTCTTCGGCAACCTGCAGGAGTTTGTGGGCCCCTCCGAGAATCTCTCCCTGCTGGGGGTGGGCTGTGGCACCAGGGCCAATTTCAAGTTCTACCTACCTGGGTACAGGGTGACCTGTATTGACCCCAACTCCAACTTTGAGAAGTTTTTGATCAAGAGCATTGCAGAGAACCAACACCTGCAGTTTGAGTGCTTTGTGGTAGCTGCCGGGGAGAACATGCACCAGGTGGCCGATGGCTCTGTGGACATGCTGGTCTGCACCCTGGTGCTGTGCTCTGTGGAGAACAAGGAGCAGAGTCTCTGCGAGGTATGCAGGGTGTTGAGACCGGTGAGTTAGTTGGGGAGGTGTGCTAAGCTGGATGGAGCATCAGGCTGCATCCGGACACCTGTGGGCTCAGGCACAGCTCACACTGAGGGCAACCTTAGACAAGTCATTTTACTCATTTGTTTATTCATTATTTATTCAACAGACATTTCGAGAGATTTTAAGAGTACTGACTACGTGCAGCAACAGTTTTCCTGGAGTGGGAAAATTAGTCTCAGAGGGCTTAAATGAGTTATGCAAAGACACATGGTTCACAAAAACAACAGACACACAGCTAAACTGAGGCACCTTAATTTCTAGGCCAGAGACCTCACCATGCTGCTCCATTGGTGGCTTTCAACCTGGTGTCTTCTAAATCCCATCACAGAGTCCGGTTTTCTAAAAATGAGGATTACAAATCCCCTATAGTGCATGCCAGAACAGCTCCCTTTCCTAACAAATAAGAGCTTATAAGTACTCAGATATCCATCTTTATTGGCATCATATGTTATTCAGTTCTTATTCTGGGCCCTCACAAAGTCACCTACATGCCTTTCTCTAGCCCTTTTCCCTAGCAACAGTCATTAGTCATTGTTTCTGGGTAGTGGGGAAAGCATACAGGGAAAGAATGTAAGAAATGTAAGAAAGGCGTTTCGCCAGACATTGCTTATGGAACCACAGGGTATCTTTGAACACCATTTACTTTACAATGTTTCTTACTTCATTGATTATAATTATAAGGGCAATTAATCAACACAGCCTCGTCATTAAGAAGAATTCAAAATTAAAGAACACTGGCCAGGTGTGATGGCTCATGCCTGTAATCCCAGCACTTCGGGAGGCCAAGACAGGCAATTGCTTGAGCTCAGGAGTTCAAGACCAGCCTGGGCAACATGGCAAAACCCTGTGTCTTCAAAATATATCCAAGAAGAAGAAAGAGAAGGTGAAGGAGAAGGAGAAGAAGGGGGAGGGGGAGGAGGAGAGTAGCTGGGCGTGGTGGTGCATTCCTGTAGTCCCAGTTACAGTTACATGGGAGGCTGAGGAGAGGGGATCCCTTGAGCCTAGAAGGCAGAAGTTGCAGTGAACCAAGATTGTGTCTCTGCACTCCAGCATGGATGACAGAGTGAGACCTATTACTAATAGTTACTTTCATCTTTCAAGTTATACTTGAACCCATATTTCACTATCATCATACCAAAAGCATAGAGTAATGTAATCGCCTCAATTTAGATCACATCTATAGCACCTTTTATTTCCCCATCCTCATCCCCACAATCCCTCTATCTCAAATCCTGGATTTGGTGGAAATAACCTGTCATTTTAGTTTCGAACTATTCCAAGGGTTTTTCTTCCTTGTCTTCTTTTTCAAAAACTCTTTCTAATTTATAATAGTTTATACTATTTATAATAGTCTCCACTGTTTCTTTCGCTACTTGTCTTCCCCTATTGTGAGTTTTAAATTGTTTTGCTCACTTGATTTTCAAATTTAAGTTTCAATTGCCTAGACTACCTTCTTGGATAGTTTCCTTAGAAATGGTTCATGGGGATAATCTTTGTATATCCGAAAATGTCTGTCTTCGCTCCTTACACTTAAATAATATTTTGGCCAAGATTCTTAGATTTTGGCCAAGATTCTTAGATCTGAGAACTTTCCCCAGAAATTGTGAGTATTGTTCCATGGTCCTTGGTCCTCCCAAATTGCAGAAGATGCCTTCAGTGGCCTTCTGATTCTCTTTCCTCTTCAGGTAATTGATTTTGTTCTTGGTTGTTTTTACATCTGGAATTTTTAAGGATTATTTTCTTTTGAAGTTCCTTTGAAGTTCAGAAATTTCACCAGCATATGATTAGGTATGTGTCTTGTTTTTGTTACTATTTCTAGGCACTCAAAGAATGCTTTTGAGCTCAGTATTCAAGTCTTCTTTAGGTCAGAGAAGTTTTCTTGTCTTGTTTCTTTCTTTATTGGCTCTACTCCATTTGTTCCTTTCTCTTCTTCTGGAACAAATATTATTCAGATACAAGATCTCCTAGCTTTAGCATCACCGCTCTTCTCACTCATTATTTCCATTTCTTTATGCTTTTGTTTTGTGTTGCAACATAGTTTCTCCATTCGACCTTCTAGATGACCTCCCCCATGGCCCAGCAGTATTTATTCTTTTTACTTCCGCTGTTGAATTTTAAGTTTAAGATTTCTTTTTAATTGGCAAAACCTTATTCTTATTTCCATATCATTTCTTAGTAATATGCTGCTGGATGCCTATGGAGGTTATATTTGGTGCTGCAGATTGTTTTAAAGTTCTATTTTCTTGGCCAGGCACAGTGGCTCACGCCTGTAATCCCATCACTTTGGGAGGCCAAGGAGGGCAGATCACCTGAGATCAGGAGTTCGAGACCAGGCTGGCCAACGTGGTGAAACTCTGTCTCTACTAAAAATACAAAAAATGAGCTGGGCATGGTGGCACATGCCTGTACTCCCAGCTACTCTGGAGGCTGAGGCACGAGAACCACTTGAACGCAGCAGGCAGAGGTTGCAGTGAGCCAAGATCGCACCATTGCACTCCAGCCTGGGCGAAAACAGTGAAACTCCATCTCAGAAAACAAAAACAAACAAAAAAAGTTCTATTTTCTTTGTTCCGTTGTCCTCAGTAGTAGGCACCTGTTTGATTGTTGGTTCCCTCCTTCAAGCTGGCAGCACTCTGAAGAGTGAGGAGAGCCCCCAAATTTTCCGGCTGTTACAGGTATTAACGGATGAGGGTGCTCTTCTCCCAGCTCAGGTAAACAAAGTGAGTCCCCCTCTATAGAGGGCAGCCAGTGTCAGTAGATTTTATGGCCAGGGCTGGACCCTTCTCTTGTCCTGAGAGAGTAGATCAACCCAGCTCAATAATTCAGAGGATCTTGGCTCTGCTAGACAAACAAGCTTCCCTCAAGGCCTTTGGGTCCAGGGTTCTAGGAACTCAAAGCTTCTGATGGAGCTGCTTTGGGCTCTAGCAAAAGACCAAACTTCCCCATCCACCATCATTTAACTGATTAGCTTTTTATACTATTGACTGATTATCCCAGCAGCACAATGAGGGAAGGAAAAAAAAGTCACCCTTCTCCACTTCAGCTACCACTTTCCAATATGCTCCAGAGATAGATAAATATTGATATGGATATATACATTTTTATCAAAGCTATACATGCTGGCCGGGCATGGTGGCTCATGCCTGTAATCCTAACGCTTTAGGAGTCCAAGGCAGAAAGATCACTTGAGTCCAGGAGTTCAAGACCAGCCTGAGCAACATAGTGAGACCCTGTCTCTACAAAAAAAAACAAAAAAAAATTTTTTTTTAAAAGCAAAGTGGCATGCACCTGTAGTCCTAGCTACTCAGAAGACTGAGGTGGGAGGATCGCTTGAACCCAGGAGACAAAGGCTCCAGTGAGCCATGATTGTACCTTTGCACTTCAGCCTGGATAACAGAGTGAGACCTTGTTTCAAAAACAAAACAAAAACAAATTTATGCTTCTGTGATTTAAAGAAGCAAACCATTAGACTTATGAAAAATAACAGCTCTTACTTACACACAATGTCTGCTCCCCAATGGCAACCACATTCAAGTTTTGGCCTTCTATTTTAAATTTTATATCCGTATCTCTAAATAACATATTTATACTGCTACTTCTCAACTTTTCAGGTTTGAGCATTAACTATTGACTTCTCACTCTGAAAAGTAAGAATTTACCTCTCTTTAACAACCATCCCAGGGCCACCATATTTCCCATCTCCCCTCATCCTGATAGAATTATTTCATTAATTGATATTCAGAGTGAAGGGGTATAGTATACTTCATTTAGTTTTGGGACCATTCAGTCAATATGCTTCCCTACTTTCGCTTTTCCCAGAGTTAATGAATCATTCCAGAATCTCCCTCATTGATAAATTGATAGAACATGTCAATGATTCTATCAATTTCATCATCTGGAGCCATTTTTCCCAAAGTCTCTCCCCGTTCCCACCTGGACTGGGTGCTCTCTAGACCTGATGCACTGCTCTCACCTTGGTGCCTCCCATCACCATCATGAGGCTAGGATTTGTCTCTTGCTGGGGACTTTCTGTCTCCTACATTCTATCTCTTCCTTAGTTTACTTTCTAGTTTTGGTAGCTTTCTGAGGTTTGTGAGGAAAATGTGTTGAGAAAGTTCATGTCTGAACTTTTTTTTTTTTTTTGAGATGGAGTCTCGCTCTGTGGCCCAGGCTGGAGTGCAGTGGCCGGATCTCAGCTCACTGCAAGCTCCACCTCCCGGGTTTACGCCATTCTCCTGCCTCAGCCTCCTGAGTAGCTGGGACTACAGGCGCCCGCCACCTCGCCCGGCTAGTTTTTTGTATTTTTTAGTAGAGACGGGGTTTCACCGTGTTAGCCAGGATGGTCTTGATCTCCTGACCTCGTGATCCGCCCGTCTCGGCCTTCCAAAGTGCTGGGATTACAGGCTTGAACCACCGCGCCCGGCCTGAACTTTTTTATTCTCAAGACTAATTCATAATTTTGGCAGCTGTGGAATTCTGAGTTGTAAAATGTTTGCCCTCACTAGTTTAAGGGTGTCCATTGCCTTCTAGCCTCCAGTATCACTGCTGAAAATTCTGAAACCATCTGATTCTAGATTTCTTATGTGAAATCTTCTCCCCCGAACCATATGTTTGTTGAATCTTCCCTGTCCCAGTGAAATGACTTGATCTTTTGGAGATTTAGGGGGCTATTGCATTAACAAGCTCATATCTTTCAGTTCTGGAAATTTGCTCAGGCTATTTCCTTGAGTTTTCTTCCTTTACATTCTTTCTGTTTTCTCTTTCTGGAACTCTCCTTATTCAGTGCTGGAACTAACTCCTGAACTGGGTCTCTGATTTTTTAATCTTTGCTCTCCTGCTTCCTAGCGCTTTGTCCTTTTCTCTACTCTCTAGATTTCTTTCATATTCTCTTCAAAGCTTTTTACTAAATTTTTCATTTCTGCTATCACTGTTTTAACTTCCTAGGGCTCATCTTGTTTTCTGACTACATCTTTTTTTTTATTGCATTCTACTCTTGTTTCCAGGATGAAATATCTTCTTTTTCTCTCTGAGGACATTAACAAAAGGGAGAATATTGGTATTAATTAATATCAATTATTTTTATTTATTTTTACTTTAAATAAAATTTTAATACATATTAATTTTTTAAACAATATTTTTCTTTTAATATTTCCATCTTTCCATTTAGTCTCTGCTCCTAATTTTTTATTTTTTTGTTTTTTGGATTGTTGTTGCTGTTGTTTGTGATCTGAGTTCCAATTTTTGTGTGAGAGGCTCTTCTCCAATGACTAGTGACCCATGGATGATTCACATTTCAAGGGGTGTCACTGAAGGCTGGGTGGTCACTCCATAAGCATGAATGAGGCATGTCCACCTCGACGAACTAGTTCAACTGTTCACATGGAGAAGCCACAATGCCAATGTTTTGGGGTTTTTCCTTTCCAGCTGGTCATGCACAGAAAAGAATCTTCCAAATCGCTGCCTGAAATGTGCAAGCTTGGCTTCCAGCATTCTGGAAACAAAATGAGAAAAGAAGACAGAGAGGTCTCAGCATTCAGTTGTAAACCTTCACTTACTCTCTTATCTTTTTAGTAGGTGTCTATACCCTAAATAGGACGTACCGTACCTTGTTACAAAGACCTTCTATCTAGCCATCTCCAGAGAATAAACCTCTGCTGAGGTGAGGAGGGACAGAATTTGGCTATTCTGAGTGGGGTAGTGCCAAGTTCGAATGGCTTATTAAACAGACTTCAACCAAACCTCAAAGATTTTTAAAAATCAACTTTATTGATTTAAAGTTGATTTAAAATCAACTTTACAATTTCCTTATGTCTCTGTGTACACTGTTAAATAAAACAAAATAACGCATGTGGTTACCACAAGGGCCTCAGCAACTCGGAGGTTCAATGCCTGTCCTTTATCAGTCAGGTTCAATAAGGAGACAATACCCACACTAGTTATTTGAATAGAGTAAAGAATTATTAACTAAGGCTGGCACGGTGGCTCACATCTCTAATCCCAGCACTTTGGGAGGCAGAGGCAGGTGGATCACTTGAGCCCAGGAGTTTGAGACCAGCCCAGGCAACACTGCAAAACTCCATCTTTACAAAAATTTAAAAAACTAATCAGGTGTGGTGGTGTACATCTGAATTCCAGCTACTCAGAAGACAGAGTCAGAGGGATGGCTTGAGCCCGGAGGTTGCAGTGAACTAAGATCATGCCACTGCACTCCAGCCTTGGTGACACAGTGAGACCCTGTCTCAAAAAATAAATACATAAATAGAATTATTAACTAGGTTTAGAGTTGTTGACTGGGTAAGTGAAAGAGTAACTAGCTATAAAATATCACAGAACTAGCAGAAGTAGCTACCATAGCTAGGGCTGAGGTGACAGAGGGAAGAAGTTAGAGGTTACGAAAACTTGGAAACTTAGAGGAGGAGCCACTGAAACTCAGACTTTTAAGGAGGAAGCCCTGCTTGGCAGGTGCTAAAAGCAGGGCCCTGTGGGCCTGGGACCCAGAGCTCTGAGAAAGGGGTAGTAGAGTACCCGTACCAGACTGGCTGGTGCTGGCATCTCTGAGTGGGAGGGCACAATGAGGCTGATTCTCCAAGTGTAGAGAAAACTGCCAACCGGATGGCAGGGTGAAGACACACTGCTCACAAGAACAGCAGACAGACAGGACGCCCGCAGAAAGCAACGCCTTGAGTCTCCCTCTGGCGCCCCCTATCTGCACATCCCAGGCAGGAGCCAGTTGACAAGGCAAACGTGAGCCACAGAGTTGGCTCCAGCACCCCAAAGCTGAGAGTCTGAGTGTGGGTTTGGAGCAAAGAGACAGTAACTTAGTAACTGTCACACTCATCAACCGGCAATGCCACCTACTCTGCATCACATTTTCCCTGAGCTGATGAGACCTACCCCTTTTTTTGGCATTTGCACCCATATCATTAAGGCTTCTCCAGCACAGCCCCTGAAACCATCAGCTGAGTGAGTCATGGGTTAAAGTAATTGAAACGCCCTGGTTTTGGCTTTCTGAGCGAGTCGTATAATACAAACACATCTGTATCTTCCATTCCTACCATCATTCCTGGTATACAGCAGGTACCCTTTAAATGTTTCTTGAATAAAGCCAAGCCTGTATTCAACCATGTGCCGATTAAACCAAGACACTGTTGCCTAAAAAAGCATCAACTATTTTTTAAAATAATAATATGCTCTTACGGTTTAAGTCTGGCATTCAAATTAGGGCAACCCTTTAGAAAAACAGTTTGGTTAAAAGCCATATCCATGAAGATGTTAATCATGGTATTATTTATAGAGTGACAGAAAGTAGCTCATGTGTTCTACAACACAGGCGTGGTTCAGTTGTGAAACCATCTCTCATTAGCATAATATGTCTGCATGTAAAATCAGAGTTATGAGAATAGTGTTGTACTATCAAAAAAGTACTTACGCTTTGGGGAGGCTGGATACCACGATGGGTAGAGCAGAGATTTCAGAGTCAAAGATATCCAGGTTCCAACCCTAGCTCTATTGCTTATCCAGAGTGCAACTGAGACTCCCGGAGCCTTGGTTTCTTTATCTGTAGTGTGAGGAAAATGCCTACTTCCCAGGATTATGTTAAGGATTTAATGAGAAAGAGAAAACAATTTATACAGATCTTGGTACATGCCAGGTATTTCATAAGTAATAAATGTTTTTATTGTCTTAAGTAAACATGCAGAATGGAAAGAGGTAGCAACATTACACTTACAATTATGCTTAAAAGAAAAACAGGTGCACTGGAGGAAAAAACTAAAAGGAAATGCATTTAAATACTAAACAATGGTTGTACTAAGGGCTGGAATTATGATTGACTCCCTTTCTCTGTTTTCCAAATTATGTCATAATCCAGTATATATATATTGGGTCTCTGCCCCCAGCACCTGACACAGAGCTCCCAAACCCTTGTAATACCCTGAGTGACAGGGGTGCTAGCAGCACCTTTTGTTCTAATATTTAGTCTTCAACCCCTGTTCCTGACACAGAGCTCCTAATTGACTGGACAATAGGAGTGGAGTTTTTGTTCTAATGAACTGACTGCCAGTGGGCTTCTGGATAGCATCAGGATGGGGCTGGTCATAAGAAAGGTCAATGTCTGATTAGAAGCTTGGAACTTTCGGCCCCCTCCCCTATGCTCTGGGGAGGAGAGTGGGGCTAAAGATTGAGTAATAATCGTTAATGCTTATGCGATGAAGCATCCATAAAAATCCCTAAACTACGAGGCAGGAGAGCTTTCAGGCTGGAGAATGCATCCACTTGCCAGGACAGTGGTGCATCGCAGCTCCACGGGGACAGAAGCTCCTGCACTCAGGACACGTCCAGACCTTGTCCTATTTCCTCTTCATCTGGCTATTCATGTCTATCTTCTATAATCTCCTCTGTGATAAACCAGTAAATCTAAAGAGAGTGTTTCTGAGTTCTGTGAGCCATTAGAGTAAATTATTGAACCTAAGGAGGGGGTTGTGGGAACCCTGGATTTTTAGCCAAACTAGACAGAGGTGTGGGCACCCAGTACTTGCGATTGGCATCTGAAATGGGGGCAGTCTTGTGGGACTGAGACTTTAACCTGCAGGCTCTGCCCTACCCTGGGTAGTTAGTGTTCAAACTAAATTAAATTGTAGGACACCCAGTTGGTGTCTGCAGAGAACTGGAGAATTGTGTAGAAAATGCACACATTTGCTGTCAGAAGTGTTGCGCATAGAGAAATGGTTTTCCTTTGCAGACATTATTCATGAAACTTGGTACTTTAATAATGGCAAAACAGGCCGGGCACGGTGGCTCATGCCTGTAATCCCAGCTCTTTGGGAGGCTGAGGCAGGCAGATCACTTGAGCTCAGGAGTTTGAGACTGGCTTGGAGGAACATAGCAAAACCCAGTCTCCACAGAAAAAAAATAAATAAATAACTGGGCATGGTGGCATGAGCTTGTGGTCCCAGCTACTAGGAGGCTAAGACAGGAGAATCGTTTGAGCTTGGGAAGCAGAGGTTACAATGAGGCGAGATCATGCCACTGTACTCCAGCCTGGGTGATAGAAGTGAAACCTTGTCTCAAAAAAAAAAAAAAAAATGGCAAAATGTATCATTTTTAAGAAAAAGTTATGAGCAAAACATTCCAAAGATCAGGAAAAGTCATGATTCATTGGTCCACAAAAAGTCCAAAGAGCTGCTGGCCTGCCTGAATAATTTAGTCCCAAAGCTGTTAGATGGGGCCGAGAAGGCAGGCATTGTGCCAGGGCAGCAGCGGGGAGGTTTGTTGTCCCAGTATAGACAAGGGCACTTGTGCCGGCAGTGGTGCCTACACGGAGAGACTGATTATACACACAGGTATGATGGAAGACACTCTTCTCACTAAAGGAGAAAGGATTTATAAGTATGGTAAGGGAGGAACTGCATGAACCATGTGATCATGGGTTTAGTATTGGAGATTTCAATGTGGCTCAAGGCCTTCAAGATAGACAGGCAGATGGATAGATAGATAGATGGATGGATAGATAGATAGATAGATAGATAGATAGATAGATAGATAGATAGATAGATAGATAGATACAGATTTAAATTTTGTAGATGTATATTTACATAAACACATATACAGATATGTACATATATTTGCTAACTCCACTGATGATCTTATTTCCTATAGGATATTGTTTATTCAATCAATTGATTATATTTTTTCATTAAATGTCTCATTATTTCCATGTTGCCCACCACCCAAACAAGCCTTAGAGTTGCTGGTTTCAAATATTAAAGCTTAAAGGAAACATCCTTCCCCTGACTGCAGTCCAAGTATCACTGACAAACTGACCAACTCTCGAAAGCAATGAGGAGAGCTAGTGCCCGGATCTCGGTTTCCGTATCCCGTTCTCCACCAAGAGAAACGACTGTTCCTTGGGAAAATGGCCAATACCACGGGTGGGACAGGGAAAGTACAAGATGAGCCAGGAACACCTTGTTTTAGAAAGCAAGGAAGTGCCTAAAGAATGGAGGGGGTATCGCAAAAGGACACAGAAGCCTGCTGAACGGGTGACCCCTTGGCCAAGCAGGGAGATTTTCAGCACCAAAATAAATAATGAGGCCAGGTGCTGTCATCCCAGCACTTTGGGATACCAAGTCAGGAAGATCACTTGAGGCCAAGAGTTCAAGGCCAGCCTGGGCAACACAACAAGACCCTGTCTTAAAAAAAAAAATGAGCCCGGCAAGGTGGTGCACACCTGAAGTCCCAGGTACTTGGGAGGCTGAGACAGGAGGATTGCTTGGACCCAAGAGTTCGAGGTTACAGTGAGTTATGATCACACCGCTGTACCCCAGCCTGGGTAACAGCAAGACCCTATCTCAAAAATAAATTAACAAAAATAAATTAAAATTAATAAAATAAAACCAAAATAAATCATGAGTAAAATAGGAATCCCTGAGTCTATACTAATATAAATTAAAATATGAATAAATAAATGTAGAGAAGAGAAAGAGCTTTTTCTTTTTCTGTACAGAAGATGCCAACTGATAAACACAGAAGTAATAGCGGACTTGGCAGCTATCACAGTAATAATTAGGCCAAGAAACATCAATGATGCTAACACCAGTGGGAGGAAGTCTGATGAAGATCAAGATACTTACATAGTCTCAAAGGATCTCTCCATAAAGTGCTTTTTAATTACAAAGAGGAAAAACGTAAGTTACCTTGGAGAAGGCTGGTAGACACCATCTTAATCAAGCTATCAAAGTTAACATCACCGGTAATGGAACAAATTAAGATGGTGCAGGGCCTGACCGGATGCTGTAGGAAGAACACAGCATGGCTTCTGTGATTTTCCTACCAGAAATGCAGAATCAGAATCTATTCATGAAGAAACATCACGCAAACCCCAATTGAGGGACGTTCTACAAAACTCAAGTGCCAAGGTCATGGAAATCAAGACGCAGGAACTATTTCAGATTCGAGAACGCTAACCAGACATGACAGTCGCACGCAACCATGCCTGACTCTGAACTGGAACCTTCTGCTCTAAAGGACCTCACCGGGACAACTGGGAAAAACAAATGGGGTCTGAGGACTTGATGGCAGTAACGTATTGAGATGAAATCCTTGGTGTTAATGGCTGTGTTGTGGTTATGTGAGAGTGAGAATGTCCTTGTTTGAGGAAATACACATTAAACTATTCAGGAGTGAGGGGTCATCAGGCCAGCAACTTACTCTCAAATGATACAGAAAAAAAAAAAGTTGTGTGTACTATTCTTGCAACTTTTTCATAAGTTAAAAATTATTTCAAAGGGGCAGAAAAAGTCCCAAAACTTCATTCTGGCTGTGGCCGAAAGCTCTGAGTCTTTCTTTATCTCACTAAAGGCAAAGGTTGCAGTCAGTTCAGGTGGCCAAACCTGTTCATCCTGACTGTCTTGGGGCAGCCTGCCAGGCGTGGGCAGACAAACACCTCCCTGTGCAGGGGTTCAGGCCTGAGGCTGGCCAGGGAGGGCTGGATGCTGGCTGTGGGCCAAGGCTCCAGTGAGGAATCTCAGCAGTAAGCACTCCAGGAGGAGGTCGGTTGCCTGTGGCCTCTGGGGCTTGGGATAGGAAGTGAAGCAAACTGGGACTTTTCCTACCCTCTACTGGGACCAAGACCTTCCCATCAGGCCCTGAAGGCTCAGAGAAGGAGGAGACTGGGGAAGGGAGGAGGGGAGAGGAAGAGAGGACTGCCTTTGCTCTGGTATTGTCACGTTATGTATATATATAATGTGTGTGTGTGTGTGTATGTGTGTGTGTGTGTGTATATATATAATATGTATGTATGGACCTCTATGCCATTTCCCCTTTACTGTTTCCCCAGCAGTGGTGGCAGGGGCCTGGCTGGTGCAGTTGCCAGTGGAACCAGGAGAGGACTGCCTTAGGAACCAGCGTTCAGTGGCCTGTCACTAAGGGTTTCTGAGGTTTGTTTTTCCCACAGCAAAGCTGCTGCTTCACTTTTTGCATATTTTAACAGGTTTGATGTTTTCCCTGGGATAGTCCTACAGATTTCAAAAATGGAAAAGCAGTAAGCGTTTGCTGATGCATATCTTCTCCATGCAACTGTGAGCTGCTAAAGGCAAACACTGTGCAAACTCGCTTTTCTGTCCACTCCCTCCCAGTGCCTAATAAGGGTCGGTCCACAGCAGGTGCTCAATGAATGCTTTGTTTCTCTGTCCAGGGGTGTGTGTGTGTGTGTGTGTGTGTGTGTGTGTGTGTGTGTGTGTTCCCACACTGCCTTTTTCTGCATATCTGGAAGCAAAAAAGTCCCATCACCACACCACTTCCCTCCATGTTTCAGCCTGCAAAGGCTCTCTCTGAGGCACCTAATTCCTAAATAAGGTCGTTAATGTGTTTGACTGTTTGAAGTGGCGTGCTTTGCTCCTGAGAGATGGGTAAGCCATCGTTATCTGCCATAAGAAACAAGAGAGACAATGGTTCCTACAGATAAGGAGCCAGGCACTGGGCATATGCCTAGTATGGCTGAAACATTGACTTTTGCACAGCGCAGAGAAGCTTGTCCCCACCCCACTCATGAGCACTGTCCATTGTACTGAACGGTCACAGTTTATAGCAACAGCGGATGATGGACCCCTGCTCAAGAGTCAGAGGTGTAGGAAAGAAGGTTAAAAGAGGAATTTCCACTCCTCAGATGTTCTCCAAAGCCTGGTGAAAAGCGCATCTGGGTCCTTACTGGTGACTGCTAAGATCTAGATAAAGAACAGAGGCTCTCAGGAAATCAGAGATGGGCTCTGGGCTGGCAAGCTAGATTCAGGAGCTCTCATGGAGGTGATGGGGGTCCCCAGTCGATGGAGGTTCTGTCCCCAGAAGTAGCAGCAAAAGCAGCTGTGAAGGCAATGCCTTTGGGGGCTTGCTGGCCCTTTTCAGGCTGTGCTATCTGAAAAGCATCTACGCATCGTACAGCCCACATCAACATTTCGGCCCACAGAGCCGGAATGCTTCATTCAGCCCCAGGGCCTTATCTTCTGAGATCCAGTTACTAGCATCATGATAAGGTGGCAGCCAGACGCCTGTCTGATCCTGTCTGGGTCCGGCATCTGACCCCAGTGTGACCTCCCTCCTCTCCCACCTGGGCCTGACTCATGCTTCCAGAACAGGAACTCGAGGATCTCTGCTGCCCAGCCGGAGCTGACTCGTGGCTGGTCCAGGGGTTGCTCTGGAAGGGGCTCAGGGCAGCTGTCCGCTCTCAGGGAGGAGACACCTGTCATTTCCTGAGCACTTACCATGTGCCAGGCACCAGGCGCACCTCTGAATTTCTTTGGTATAATTAACTTGTAGGGGATTTCTGATCTTTCCTAGAAAGGAGAAAAGTGAGGATCAGGCAGAAGTGAATTCAAAGGCCAATCTCATAGCACTGAGCACAGCCATCCACTCACCCTCAGTGCACTCCCTGGGGCCAGCCAGCACCACCCCTGGGAACCGCAGTTTCTTTTTTAAATAAAAAAAATAAAATAAAGATTGGGCAAGGTGCGGTGGCTCACACTTGTAATCCCAACACTTTGGGAGGCTGAGGCAGGTGGATCACTTGAGATCAGGAGTTGTAGACCAGCCTGGCCAACATGGTGAAACCCCATTCCTACTAAAAAATACAAAAAATCAGCTGGGTGTGGTGGCACAAGCCCATAATCCCAGCTACTTGGGAGCTGAGGCATGAGAATCGCTTGAACCCAGGAGGCAGAGGTTGCAGTGGGCCGAGATCGTGCCACTGCACTCCAGCCTCAGCGACAGAGTGAGATTCTGTCTCAAAAAAAAAAAGTGTAGAAACAGGGCCTCACTATGTTGCCAAGGCTGGTCTCCAACTCCTGAACTCAAGTCATCTTCCTGCCTCAGCTTCCCAAAGCTCTAAGATTACAGATGTGAGCTCCCTCACCCAGCCTCACCGTTTCTTCATTCATTCCTCCAACCCACATTTATCAAGGGCTTTCTCCCTTCTGCTTTGTGGCCAGTCGATCCCAGAGGGCAGACTTCGGGAGGCCCACTAGCTCTCCTGAAGGAGCCAGGCTTGGCTGGGAAAGGGGGCACTGGGACCCCAAGTCCACCAAGGCAGAAACAGGTATCCCTACTCTCTGCAACCCTCTCTGAGCCAGGGGGTGGGGCTAGTGTGGCCTCGGTGGCTGCAGAGGGTCTGTGGCCTGGACTGCAGCATGGTCCTGGCAGCACACTCCTGCACCCAGCAGGTGCTTTGGGAGGCATCCTTGCTATCCCCTGGCATCAGCCCTACAGTGGGTGAGCAGGTGAGGTGGCAGTGGCAATGAGATCACCTCTCATTCCTGTGGTTTCAGGTGCCCGGCTGATGTCAGGCCTGAGTGAGGTGGCAGCGGGGGGCAGGAGGTCACTGTGTCTGGGGCCTGAATGGGGGCTGAGGCTTTTCCTTAAAAGCTCATAAATTACTAAATATGTCCCCTTTCAGCACAGCCACACCCTGGGCCTGGGAGGATGCATCTCCTCATGTAGACACAGACAGCTTCCCTCAGGCCCTGCTCACTGCTCACACGTGCCTTTAGGGCACCACAGACTTTTTGGGGGTGAGGGTGGTCTCATATCCCTCACACGTGCAGTGAATACACGTGTGCACATAACTCACACAGGCAGATATTCTTTCTGGGGCACACAGGTGCATGCTATAAGCAGCCTTGTGCAAGTGCCCACAGTCCCCTCCCACCTCACACATGTCCACGTGGCTTCATGCTATTCCCATGCTCACTGGTGTCCCCAGGCACAGACAAGCACACACTTGGCAGGGCACTTAAACTTCTCCAAGTATGCAGGAAAACACATGACTTTGTGCTATCGCACATGCTCCCAAATGTACACACTCACACATATGCAAAGTCTGCAGGAGCCTGAATTCCATCACACACCTGCACACCCATGTGCACTCAGCACTCACACATACACCGCAGTTCCCAGGGGTGGTGTGCACTCAAGGCAGGAGGTACACACTCAAATCATGCACACCCCCAGACACACACGTGCATGCATGAACAACAGACTATGCCCAGGTGTCCACACAGCGTTCACATGCTCATGCCCACCAGTAGACATACAAGTGGGACATTCAGGACATCAGGAGTGAGAGTACAGCAGGCAGGGAACTGCAGCTGGCAGGATGCTGCAATCCCCAGTCTCACCTCTGGGAGCCACTGTCGGGTCTGCAGCCAAGCCCTGGGTTTGGAAGGGCAGGAGCCTGCCTGAGGCACAATCCCACTGGCCTGAGCCAACAGGCGGCACAGCTCAGGCTGGACCCAGCCAGCCTCAAGGAGGGAAGAGAGGGGCATCGTGGTAGCACTGGACTCCCTGCAGGGTATGGGATGAACTCTGCTCCTCAGATGGGCAGGGGCTGCAAGAAGGAAGAATGGGCAGCTTGAACTCAGGGAGGTGGGTCTGTGGTGGGGTAAGTGGATGGAATAGAACCGGAGGGTGGAGGAGGAGATGGGAAATGGAAGGGCAGGGGGTTAAGGAAGAAATAAAGGAGACAGAGGGAAGGACTGTGGGGAGGGAGACGAAAAGGTTGAGGACAGGAGGGGAGTGAGAGAGAAGAGAAGAAGAGAAGAAAAAGTGAGGAGAGAAGAGAGGCCAGATGCGAACAGAGCAGTTCAGGGGTGTGAGGAAGGAGGTAGAGGGATGGGCACGCCCTGCACCACCAGCCACCTAGCCTCCCTGTCCTGCCAGCTCCATCCCCCGTCAGGAAACACAGGCCAAGGCTCTGCTGCACTGTGCCCCTTCCCTTCTCCAGACCCAGGATCTTAGCATCCCTGGATTTTGACATCCAAAAGGCAGGGCTCAACTTACCCCACATGGAAGGCAGTGACTCAGGTAGATGAGCCTGCTAGAGCACCTCTTCCAGGAGCAGAGATCCACCAGGGCAGACGGGGGCCGCTTTCCCCTCTCCTGGGGCTGGCTGGAACACCCTCCTCTTACCCCAACTCACAGTGATCCCCAGAGGGGGAGGCAATGGGGTGGTGCACTCTCCTCTAGCACCTGCCACCTGCCTAACACCCATATGGGGACAGCTTCCAACGAGATGCAAGTGGCAGACATGTATCCCAGGAGGGCAGGTGGGGGAGGCTGAGACCGGGGAATGGGCACCCCTCATCTCCCACAGGCTCAGCGGCTCCCTCAGGAAATGGAGAAAGCTGGGAACCCTGAGACAGAACTGGAAGTTCTTGTTGCCTAAATCTCTCCTGGCCTGCTGCACATGGAGCCCATTTCTTCCCATTCAGGGCTCTGCAGAGGCAGAAGATGAACAGTAAAATGCAAAGATCTGGCGACCTTCAGAGCTGGGTGAGTCCTGGGGTCCTCACCCCATTATGCCTAAGCTACAACCCTGTATTCCCTGTCCTCCCAGCCCTAAGGGTTCTGGTCCCACTACGCAGGGGTGGCTCAAAAGCCCACTGAGCTGCAAGGGTCTGAGAGCACCCCATGTCACAGAGGAGGGGAGGCGGCCTTGGACCTGGGATCTTGTTTGAGGTTCTTTATCATGGACACTCTCCTAGAACTCCCCAGTCCCTCCACCTCCTCCTGAAGTACTCCAAGAGCTGGTCAACATCGAGAGCCCACCTCAGGCTGTGGCATGGCTCTTCGGGGGGCCTGGTGGGTCATGGGCTTACCTCTCCCAGTTCCTGTGTCCCATAACTCAGGGCCCAGATGGAGACACTGTGACTGTTCACTAATCAGATAAATAAGTGTGTAGGAGAAAGGCCTTGCCTGCTCTATTCTTCAGATGAGAACACTGAGGCTCCGCGAGGCGGCAAGTCTTTCTGAGGGCCAGTGGAGCAGACCACCCTGGGAGGCCTAAAGGAAGTGCTGGCGGAGCTGAAGCCGCAGTTCTCCTGCCTGGTCTTTCAGTCCAGCCCTCCACCTCACCCTTCCCCCTCCCTCAGCCCTGCCCTGGGCTCCAAACCCTGACCTGATAGAGTCTCACCTGGGCAGGCCCACCTCAGACTGCCTGCTGCAGACCCACACACCCCATCCCCTTCTCCCTCTGCAGGAGCATGCCCCCGCCATCACTCCCCTGCTCCATGAAACCCAAAGGCAGACCCCCTGCAATCCTCCCTATTCCCATAGCATTGCAGCCCCTGCATCTGACCACATCCCTCTCTGCTTAAAACTCTTCAACAGCTCCCAGCTTCCCCTGGGACAGAAAGCTCACTCCTCATGTCGGCATTCAAGAGCCCCGCGTACTTTTCTGGCTTCATCTCCAGCCACCGTCACCCCCCACCACCACCTCCACCAGACCGTCTTAACACCCCGGTCTGCTCTCCAAACACACAACCGCTTGCATGTCCCTGGTTCAACCTGTAGGGCCAGCTATGTCTCACTCCCACAAAACTTCACATGGCCATTCTAGAGAGGCCAAGTGCACCCCTCAGAGCTCCTGTAGCCCCCAGGCTTCCTCCCTTCCTGGTGCGTATCCTCTGTGTGCTTGTCTGAACCCCCTGTAAACTGTAACCTCTCTGCAGGCAGGGCCCCAGCCAACCTTGCCAAATGATTATCCTCTGCACCCAGCACACCCCTGAACACCTGAAATACTGTCTAATATTAGGCTCTAATTATTTCATTGATAGTGTAGTCTGGTTCCCCGCTCCATCCGCATGAACCGAGGAGACACTCAGTCGGGGCTGGGAGAAGCTGTCAGTCAAGTTCCCCTCAGCTTTCACCTCTGTGCTCTCTGTCTGGGGGATGGGCCTGCCCCCACCATGGGGTTCCCCAGCAGCGCTAGGCCCACCGCAGTGCCTGAGGCCCCAGGGACTATCCCTGGGAGAATTGGCTTAACATCTTGTCAACACCAACCTCCCCAAGTTCCTTAATCACTTCAGACATTACACAACTGATGGGTGACCAATAGGACCTGAGACCTTCCCCATCCCCTCTCCACCTGCCTACAGGTCCCTGGGGCCTCTGCAGAACCACCCAGAAGCCCCAAAGTGTGACATCACCCGTTCAACAGTCTTTCCCACTCCCATCACTTCCTGAAGCAGCCAGAGCAAGAAGATGATGCATGTGAGCCCTGCCCTTGGGAAGCCTCCAGGTTGGGAAACGAGGAATGAGCCTGACACCCAGGGCCCAGAGAGACCCAGGACAGAGGCAGGCCAGGAGGCAGACACGTGCTGCTGGGTGATGACGACAGCACCAGTAATCACGACTACTCCTTATTAAGTACTTACTAAGTGCAAGACTCCAAGCTAAGCAATTAACAGACCTTTTCTTGTTTAATCCTTACCATAATTCCATAGGGTGAGTATAATCCTTAATTTATAGTTTGAAAAAGGAGGCTCAGAGAGATCTAGCAATGTGTGCAGCATCACACAGCTAGTCAGTGGTGGAGCTGGAATTTCAATCCAGATCTGCCAGCTCCAAAGCCAGTGCCCTTTCTACCCCGCTTCAAGCTCTAGGTGGGGGTTTGTTACTTCCCTTACAAAAAGCCTCATGGGAGCCCCATTACCAATAACATAAGACCCCCACAGCTGAGACTCCCCCGGATGACCCCTGCCTGCCTTCTCACCATTGCTCCCAGCACACCACCATCACACCTTAGATTTTAACACTGCCGTTTTTGAAGTTTACCCCTCTGAGTCTTGGCTTCTGCTGTTTACTCAGGCTCAAATCCAGCCCCACTTTACAGATGACAAAACAGAGAACTAAGAATGTTAAGTAACTAGCCCAAGGTCACGCAGCTAGAAAGCAATTGAGCCTGGTTAGAGCTCAGGTCATTAGAGCATCAAGTAATCAAGCATTAATTTGTGTTACAGACAATTAGAGAATGAGAATTAGCAGGACATGTCGCTAATGGTGCAGAAGAAGTTAGGGGAGAGGAATCAGGCAGGTTCCAGAGTGAAGGAGGGCCAGGCTAGGCCTTGAGAAATGGGCAGGCTCTGAATGTGTGTTCTTGAAAGGGGAGGGCAAGAGAAAAGTACAAAGATGATAGCAAAGAGAGGGAGAGAGGAAGGGAGAGGGGGTTGTCAAAATTAGGGAGAGAATGTGGCATGGTGAACAGAGCTGTGACTGGGAGCCAGGAGACCCATCTGTGTCCCCTCAACTTCCTGTGTGATCTTGGGCAAGGAAGGCCCTTCCCTCTCTGGGGGGTGCCTTGTCGATCAGTGAAGGATAGATGCACCTAGGTGGCCTCTGGGGTCCCACCTGGCCCTGACATCCCAGGAATTTTTGTGTTGCCATTGGACCTTGAAACACAGAATCTGACCCCAGACCCCTGACACGTGGTACAGGCTTGGACAGCAAGGGCAGACGGGGCCAGCAGCTAACATGACACCTGACAGGGAGCACCCAAGGGCTATCCTCATCCACACGCAGTCACTCACGCGCCCCTTCTCCCCCTGCATCTGTGCTACTAAGCATGTATGGACTCGCTACAGTGAATCCAATCCTGTGGAAGCTAGAATGCAGCAGGGGCGAAAGAGTCATATACTCAAGGAAAGGCGTTTGTCCTCAAGGAAAGGCAAAGGGAATGGAGGTCCTTAGAGAAGGGGCAAAGAAAAATTCCTGAAAGTAAGGGTGGAGGTTTTCAGATTGGAATACATGGTCTGCCAAATTGGAGGACATTTGAGGAAAAAGAATGGTCCCCAATCAAGACAGCACTGCACCCAAACATAAAGTACCTTCCAGACCATCAGCAAAGGAAACAGTCCTGTCTCAGGGGCCTGTGCTCACAACAACAGACGCTGCTGGAGAGCTCAGAGCCTGTGGAGGCAGAAGATGCCTCACTAGAGACTGTGGACACATATCTGGGCACACACACAGGCATGTACACACAGGTGCTCGCACACAAGCCTGAACAGAGACCCCACCGAGGGCCGTCCATCCTCCCACTTCCCAGTTGAGCCCGGTAAGCAGCTCTCCCTCTCCAGGAAACACACCCCTCACGTGCCGATGACGTGCAGCCCTGGAAGTCAGAACGTCTTGCTGTCTCACCTCGCTCCCTCTTGCTGCAGTTCTGATGTGCTTGCTTCTTTTCTGACTCAAGAGATGCCAAACAGAAACAGGCCTACCCACTTCTGCATCCTGACTTTCGCCTTCTGGAACATGAACTCAGCTCTTACCTTTCCGACCTATTTGACCTCCAGACCCCTGTCTTATTCACGACGAAATGCCAAATGATGGATGATGGGCACTCGGGAGCCCACGTGAGCCTCCAGTGGCCAGCCTCACTGTGCCCTCCAGATTCATCCCACAGCTAGAAGCTCAGGGCAAGCACCAGCTCCTCTGCTGACTGGCTGCAAAAGCTCGGGCTGAGTTTCTGTGTTCTACAATGTTACGGTGAAGATTACACGAGAACTGCCTGCAAAGCACTTAGCACAGAGCAGGGCACAGAGTCAGCCCTCGATGATGAATAATATACTTATTATTATTATCTGTCCCTAATTTTAACTCCCTCTGCCCTTATCCCACCATCCCACAGGTTGAGTAGGAAGTCCTTTTTGAAGTCTAATCTCAAGCCTTCATACCACGGATTGGGCCAAGGTTCCACCTTAATTGGAGTCCGGGGACTGAGGTGGAAAAGGCAGAACAGACTGATTGGAGGAGCCACGTCCCTGCAAGGGGCCAGGAGGGAGATTACAGAGGCGCCAGGCCCAGAGCTCCAGCATGCACCTGCCGCCGCTCCAGGGGAGATCGGGGTCCTGCCAATTTACCCCGCCCCATGATCTCATGGCTGTGTGTGCCAGGCACTGGCTCAGGGAGCGGGTACTGACAGCAGGGCCTGGGCAAAAAGCCCAAGACAAGAAGACGGGAAGGCTGTGGAGAGCCAACAACAGAGCTGTCCCCATGGGGCTCAGACACGAGTTTCCTCCGGCCTCCACGTGTGACCTTTAGCTAGTGACTCACCATCTCTGTCCCTCCTTCCAGGCCCTTCCATGCTCCCCAGTAGCCTCCCTGTGCTGCCCCCTCACACCAAAAGACAATGGGTGACGGGAGGGGAGGCTCTCCTCCTCGCCAGGGGCCATTCCCTCCCCTGCATCTCTTTCTGCTGACCCTGAATAGGACACCCTTGCTTTAAAGAACGGGAAGTTCGCTGGGCAGGAGGCAGGTGGCCAAATGCTGTCACTCCTGAGGCTGCCGCAGGCATGCAAGTAAATGCCAGCTGTAAAGGGCCTGTAATCCCCAAAGAGATGCCTCTCTCTCTCTCTCTGTTTCAGGGTGTCCGTAGAGATCAAACAGACCTTGAGTTAAACCCAATCCCAAGTTCTCCTGTGTCTTGACCCTCAACCTCTCCTTCCCCAGCCAATTCCTGGATATGTCTCTCCCCAAATTATCCCCTCCACTCACCCCAAAATCCACCACTGGGGGTCCAAAGACCCTCCCCTGAGCCTGGCTGGACAGACTGCAGCTTCTGGAACACAGCATGGCAGGCCTGGCTGGCAGTCCCAGGGGAAGGAGCCGTCTGGTCCTGCTGGACCACCAGGGGCTCCCTTTGCCTTCTGATTACAGAAAGAGGCCTCCACATGGCCCAGAGCTCTGCCCTCAGGGTGCTCTCTCTGCTCCCAATCTCACTGTCTGCTCTCAGACTTTCAGCTCCAGCGCAGCCAGACACATGTGCCTCCTTGTCCCCACCAAGGATCTCCCCGAGTAGGTTCCACCCCTTCCAGCTTCCCGGTCCCACCCCTTCCAGCTTCCCGGCCCTGCTTCCTGGCCTACCCTTCCTAGAGGGAGCCACCTGGGCTCTGCCTGTCTCTCCCTCCGCAGTCACCACCCCAGCCCTAGAGTCCAGGTGCCCCTGCTGCTCCCACCTCAGACCTTGGCCTGAGAGACACCAGCCTTCCCCACCCTCAGGGAATTCCTCAAAAATCAAAAACCTCATAACACGGGTCCATCCACCATACATACACACACACACAAACACACACACACAAACACACACATACACATGCTCTGTCCTCCCCTCCAAACTCCTGGCCCCCACCTCCCTCTCTGTAAGGAAACTAGGGAGACTGAAATCCCCTCCAGCCCAGGAGCTCTACGAATCTGAGGTTTCTCTCCACAGCCTCAGGTCGGGGCTCCCGCCCCGGATGCAGCCAAGTCTGGAGGCAGGCTGACCACAGGGCACACACCCTCCTGACTGGCCTCTGGCTCCTGAGGAGGGGGGCAGCTGGCCTTGGTAGCATTCCCCACTCCACTTTCCAGAATCTCCCTCAGCCCCACCTTGGTAGAAGTCGCACTCCCCTCTTTTCTCTCCCCCAGCATCTCACAGAGAAGACACTTGGGTGGGCCACAGGCCAAAACTGGGCCAAAACCCTGGAGAGGAGGACCTGGCTCAAGGCCATATCACATTTCCATGTCATTTTCCAGTGGCACCAATTGAGCTGGACAGGCATGTGACTAGACAATCCCCACCCAGGAGGCAGGGCAAATTCCCAGAGTACCAGGTCACTGAGCCATCTCTGGGGTAGGGCTCCCAAGGACTGGTTGGTTCTGGAATGATGCCACTGGGATGCCAGATGCCAGCTGCTCCCCCTGCCTGCCCCAGCCTCAAAGAAAGCCTTGTCCCTCCCAGATCATCACACATTGCCTGCTCTTGGAAGCCTTACCTGGTCAACCCCACCCAACTTTTACCACTTACTACACCACTTACTTCGCGTACCCTCAGCACTTCGATCCCAAGTTACCCTGTGCTCATTTGCCCTTGTTTACGTGTTACTTTGCAGATGTTCTCACAGAGCTACACATGCCATGATCAACACTAGTTGCGAGAGTCTCCAGTGTTCATTAAGCCTATTTTGCTGGAGGATTAGTCCCTGCCCTTAAAGAGTGCCAAAGAAGACTTTGGAATCTAAGTCACATCTCCCCTGCTGCAATGTTTTTCCTTTTGATAATCAAGGAATCTCACTGATAAAATTCTCAACAAGGGGCAGCTCTCCCCATGAGCAAGTTCTTGCCTTGATTGCCAGGGAGGCCCCAGCTAAGGTTATACTGGGAAGGGAATCTCTGTGAGTACCTGTAAGAGGTCAGCTTCTCCTCAAAAGAAGCCTCTCCAGCTGGTGTACTGCAAACCCTTCCAAGACCAAGTTCCCTTCTCCTGGCCTCTAGAACCTGCCTGTGTGCCAGTGCTGTGTCCCCAGTAACACACATGAGTCTCTCCCTCAGAAGCCACAGAAAGATGCAGAGAGAGACCAACCTGGGATTGATTCTCAGCCCTAGCACTTACTAATCATGTGAACATAACTGCTCTGGACCTCAGCTTTGCTATCTATAAAATGAGAACCATTTTATAGATATGAACACTTCAGGAGAGTCATAAAGATTGAAGTTGATCTGTGCTGTGCCTGGCACAGAGGCCTCCCTCAGTAAATGGCAGCCATTGCTATTGCGGTGCCCCTACACCCCTTGCCCCTGCCCACCACTGGCTTTCACTTAGGCCCACACTGAGGGTGTGGCTGTTGTGTTGGGGGAAGGAAAGAAAGACCATGCCCGGGTTGCAGGGCCTCCACCCCCAACTGGTCTGCTTTTGTGGGAAGCCTTTTCTGATGCCTTCACCCTACCCCTGGACTGATTGACTAAGTGTCCAGCATCATGAGGAAAGAATCAGGGTTCAGGGACAGCTTGCTTCAGCCCTGAAACTCATCCAGGCCTAGGTCCAGATGAGAGGCATGCCTGGGAGGCCTTCCCTTGTACCCTTGCCTGTCCTGCCACACCCTCCAGCCTGCAGGCCACTCCTGGGTAGCACAGCACCTTGGATGTCAAGTGTGGGCCTTCCCAGGCACATGGCAGGAGGGGGCACTTCTGTGGGTTGTTGGCGGCAGGAAGGGATATGTCTCCAGCTGGATCTGGGTTCTCCCATTTTGGGACCTAGCCATGCCAGGACAGTGCACATAGGCACTTAGTGTGAATCTCATGATGGAGCAGAGGAGGAGCAAGGCAAAACCAGGGAGTCCCCAGGCCCCTGCTTCTGCCCTGCCCAGAGACAGTGGAGCAGGTGTCTCCAGCTTCTTAATCTCAATGCATAGTAAGAAATATATTTAACAGTAACCAACAGACACATACATTTACAAAACGATACTCTGTATTGCACTGGGATGGTTTTCTATCCTCACGACCCTCTAGTGAGTCACAGATGAGTCTGAGAAATCCCGCTATAAGTAACGTAAGCAAGCCACAGTCCCTGGCTGGCAAGTGAAGGAGTGCCCCACCAGGACAGGGACACTGAGGTAGCAATGACAACAGCCGGTGCAACCACTCCTTCCTTTTTCCCCTGCTCAGCCCCTCATGGGTGAGGAGAGAAGCGGCCAATCCGAGGACTCCATGAGAAAGATGCCAGAGCTACCCCACTCTGTAGCAGGTGCTTCCCCTGGATTCTCACTAATCCTCACCACAGCCATGAGCACCAGCAGTTATCTGTTCCGTTTTGGAGAGGGGGCAATGCAAGCTCAGAGGCTTTAAAAAGATGTACTATGTGCTTGCTGTGTGCCGGCAATGTTCTGAATGGTTTATATAATGCACAGCGCTTATCTAGTCCCCAGGGCAGCCCTAGGCAGCCGGTACCGCTGCATCGGCACTTGGCAGAGGAGGACGCCGCAGCTCCCCCAGACCCCCGCTCAAGGTCTCACGGCCAATTGCAGACCTGCATCTCTCAACCCGAAACACCTTTAAGAAGTCCCTCCTGCCCCAGGCAGAGTCCTAGGCTTCCCTGCAGATCCAGGTAAACTTCAGGTAGGAGGAGGCCTGCCTGTAAGAGGGGAACATCAGTGGGAGGGAGCAGATTGAAAGCTAGAAGAGAATATGAATGAGCAGCTGTGGCTGTGGGCTCACAGAAAGGGGGCAGCACCCCCGCCCAACTCTCCTCCTGAATCCAGAGGCTATTTTAGTTTACTGTTGATCATAAAAGAATTACTGATGGTGTGGCTGAATTAGGCTCCATGGTGGCCTCCATGCAGGTAGCCTGCTCTGGACCCTGTGGTTCCCTGGCTGCTCCAGATGCCTTCACTCCCCAAGGTCAGCTGCAGACCAGAGCCTCCTGGGCACAGAGAGCCCTACTCAGAAGGGACACCTCCATTCGCAGAGGTGAGAGGGCCTGCGGGTTTCATGGTGGAAAGGCAAAACCCTGTCTTTGGGACCTGATGTGGATCTGGCTTCCAGGGTCCAGGGTCACCTGTGGGGAGGGGCAGCAGCCGCCCAGCTTTGCCGGAGACAGAGGGCAGGGCCAGACCTCGGGCTTCCCGCCCAGGATGCCATCAGCCAGCTGAAATTCCAGCCCACGCCGGCACCCCAGGGCTGTTGGGGAGGGGCGGGATTTATGACTTCCCCACCCCCCGCAACACCCCAATGGGAAATGTGTTGAGTTGGTCAACATCTCTCTGGTCACAGGGCCAGTGCTTCTGAGGCTCCTCAATGATGGGGCAGGAGCCAGGTCATTAGGCAGGGGAGACTGTCATTAGTGCGGGTGATGCCACCACCGCTCAGACAATGGCAAACAGTCATTAGCGGCTGTGTCACAGGGGTGAGGCAATGCTGGCTGGCTGGGGGTGGCGCTTCCCCAGCCACACACTCACACATACACACATGTTCACACACAAGGAGGAAGCAGACATGCTGAAGCACTCACTCCCACAAGGACATCTAGAGACACACACATCCACACGTGGGGGCATGAGTGTGTCTGCACAGTCACATGCTCACATGTCCACACGCATTCACATGCAGGGTGTGAGGAGGCATGTGCTCCCATGTGTTCACACAGTCACATACAGGAGCATGAGCAGACAGCCACCTTTGCACACTCACATGTTCACACAGAGGAATGAGTGAGCACAGGGCACAGAGACACATGTTCAAACACTTACAGTACAACAAATTCACACAGGCACACTCGCATGCTCACATTTCCACACTCACACGCAGGGGCTGAGGGACACATTGCCCAGAGAGGGCCACAGTGTCTGGGACACCCCCACCCCCACACACCCCAGGGGCAGGGCCCTCGGATCCTACCCATGCCAGGCACCCAGACACCCCCGCCCCTGAGATAGACACAGAGAGCCTCAGGGGCCCCCGAGGAGAGACCCAAAGACACTCCTTCATCCCACCCACTCCCTGCTTCAAATGATGCAGCAGCCAGGAAGGAGAAACCCAGTGAAGTGAGGAGGCAGCCAGGCTGCATGGACCTCGACAGAGGCCATGTCGGCTGTGCCGCCACAGGGCTCTCCACGCTCCCAGCCCTGACGGCCAGCACAAACCTGCTCCCAACATGAACCCCCAAGAAATGGGCTGCTGTAGGCGTGTTCTCTGCCCTCTTACCCGTGGGAGAGGGACAGGAAGCGGGAGGCTGGAGTTGGAGGAGGAGGGGGAGAGGAGCAACTGAAACTCAGACCCTGGCCCTGGGTTGAATTTTCTCTCCCATCCTCACTAGGCTTTCCCCTGCCAAGCTGTGGAGCCGCCCTTCAGAAAACACAGGCAGGGAGCGGGAAGAGAGGCAGAGAAAGTGGCGGGCACAGCCACGCCAGGCCAAGAGAGTAGCCTGGAACCCAGCCCTCTGCTCTGGGTTCAACATCTAGCTCCACCACTTACCAGCTGGTAGCATTAGCTTCCTGCGGCTGCTGTAACAGATTTCCATGAATTTAGGGGCTCCACGCAACACAACTGTATTTCTTTATTTAAATAAATCTTACTGGCCGGGCATGGTAGCTCATGCCTCTAATCCTAGCACTTTGGGAGGCTGAGGTGGGAGGATCACTTGAGGTCAGGAGTTCAAGACCAGCCTAGGCAATATGGTGAAACTCCATCTCTACTAAAAATACAAAACTTAGCCAGGTGTGGTGGCACGTGCCCGTAGTCCTAGCTACTCAGGAGGCTGAGGCATGAGAATCACTTGAACCCAGAAGGCGGAGGCTACAGTGAGCCGAGATCTCACCACTGCACTCCAGCCTGGGCGACAGAGCGAGACCCTGTCTCTAAATAAATGAATAAATAGATAGATAAATCTTACTTACTACTGCAGCTCTGGAGGCCAGAAGTTCAAAACGGTCTCACTGGCTGAAATCAAGTTGCGGTGGGGCTGCATTCCCCCTGGAGACTCCACAGGGGAACCCATTTTCCTGCCCTTTCCAGCTTCCCATGGCTGCCCACGTTCCTGGGCTCCCTTCCATCTCCCTCACACCGCCTCAGTCCCCTGCCTCCCTCGTCCAGTTTAAAGGACCCTCACGATGACACTGGGCCCACACAGATAATCAGGATAGTCTCTCCGCCACGAGATCCTTAATCCCATCTGCAAAGTCCCTTCTGCCATGTAAGGGAACATGTTCACGGGTTCCGGGGATTAGGATGTGGACATCTTTGGGAGGCTGTTATTCTGCCCACACTGGGACAAGTCATTTAAGCTCTCAGAGTCTCAGCATCTTCAACTGTAAACTGAAAATAACTCCTCCACATGGGTGGCCATGGGGTTTGGAAAGCCACGTGAGTCCTCAAAGCACTGCACCTCTCACCCGGGCCACCTCAATCAGCTGCACTGCCCTCTCCAGCTTGGGCTTCCTGAGGATGGCTTTGAAGCAGTGTGCGCCAGGAGGGGGTTAGGAGGGACCCCTGAGGCCAGTGAGGGGGTCCGTGTGGACTTGGGCAGGGGTCGACAGTTGGGGTAAGGACTGAGAGGTGCAGGTGTCCATGGGGGTTCCCTGGATCTGGGCGGCAATGAGCCTGTGGTGAGGGGAGCCACCCTGAGCTGAGGACACACAGCTGCAGTGACCCAGCACTCAGTCTCCTGAAATGGGCTGCTGTAGGCATGTTTCTCTGCCCGCCTCCCTATGGGAGAGGGACAGGAAGCTGGAGGCTGGAGTTGGAGGAGGAGGGGGAGGAGAGCAACTGAAACCCAGCCCCTGGCCCTGGATTGAATCTTCTCTGCTGTCCTCACCAGGCTTTCCCCCGCCAAGTTGTGGAGCCGCCCTTCAGAAAACACAGGGGGTGCTGCTCCTGTTTATTCCTGCCCTCCCCTCCCTCATCTACTGCCATCTGCAGGGCCTCAAGGCCAGTGGGCAGGCAGAGGCCCCAGACCAGCCTGCTATTACCCTGGTAAGTGCAGACTACAGAATGATGACCCAGCAGATAAACCCCGCATAGAGGAATCGCCTGCTGGAAAACAGTCATTAGCCCCCGATCCTGCCCAGCACTGTTTGCCCTCTCAAGAGGTAGCCAGTGGCTGCTCAGAGGGGAGCTGGGGTCATTGGATTCCCACCAGCCACCCTGCTCCATCCAGCGGCCCAAGCCGGGGGGCTGATCCTGAGCCCATCTACGCCCACTGACCCAGCCCGCCCCCTCCCTCTGCTCCTCACCTCATCTCCATTGGCTGCCCGTCCCCAGCCCAGCCCAACCCCAGCTCTTATCCCACCCAACAGAGGGACAGCAAGGCCAGAGAGTGGCAGGGCATCTGGAGATGCTTATTTGGAAGTCCAGCTAGTTCCCCTGAGCTTCAGCTGCTGCCTTTATCTGGCCTGATAATAGACCGAAACCATATTCTGCTCCCTGTTAAGCTATCTGTGAGCCTGCCAGGGTGGCAGCGGCACTCTAGGTGCTGAAGGATGAGGTGGGAAATCTGGGCACAAACCCCATTCCTCTGCAAAATGGGAGTGCAACAGCCCCATGCCTGCCTGCTGGTGCTGAGGAGATGGCATTGGCCACATGAGCAAGCACTTGCTGTTATCCTAGGCACTGATGCTTCCTCCCTGAGACACGGTGGGCAGGGCTGGCCCCCGACTGGCCTTTCACAGACCAACTGCCTTGGAGACTCCCTGCCTGTCACTGCATCAAGGAATCCCCAACAGGTGCTGAAGGAAGCATACAGAAGGACGGGGAGGGGGAAACACAGCTTCCTGCACTTCGTTGGCCTCTGATAAATAGCTGCTGAATGCTTAACGTTCAGTCACGGAGCTCCTACTATATGCCAGGCACCGTGCTCAGTGCTGGAAACACCACATACCACAGTAGATGAAGCTGCCCTTCTCCAGGTATGTCCTGAGCCTCCTAGACAGGCATTGAGGACCCCTGGATGGACAGAACATCCTTGCATGGCAGGCAGGCTGCAGGCTGGTGGCTCCCCGCCCTGTGTCAGCTGGAGCAGTGCTTAGCGCCACCCTGGGCTGCTGCCACCCTGGCAGGCCCACAGATCGCTCAGCAGGGAGCAGACTGTGGTTTCGGTCTATTATCGGGCCAGATAAAGGCAGCAGCTGAAGCTCAGGGGAGCTAGTTGGGTTTACAAATAAGCATCTCCAGATGCCCTGCCACTCCCTAGCCTTGCCATCCCTCTTTGTTCTTTTCTGAAAGCAGCCCCAGGGAGGAAGAAACCTCCTAAATAGCTGTATACAGTGTCAGGAGTGGAAGGGTGAGGAGGCTGCAACCAGCCGGCAGCTGGCCCAGAGGCAGGGATGGATGGAAAGAGACTCCAGGGCTCAGAAAGTGCTGGTCTCAGGGGCAGGGGGAATCCGGAATTGTGGGGTGAACACCCGTCACAACCCTGCCTCGCTTATCTTCATATTTGCACCACTGCTCAGCACAGGGACAGGCACCCAGTAGAGACTCAGAAATGCCCAAATAGCAGAAGTAAGTAAGACTGGCCAGTTTCTGCAGTGACCAGGATTCCAGGCATGGGAGACTAGGAGGAGGAGAAACAGGGTCCTCAGCCCTGTCTAATGGGGGAGGGAGGGAAGAGACCCTTGTCCAAGACAGCCATGGAGAAAGTGCTAACAATAGAGGGCGTGCTGTGTCTTAATTGAACAACTGTTTACTGCATACTTGCCATGTGCTGGTGGCAATACAACAGTGAACAACACAGCCCCTGCCGTGGTGGAGGTTGCTTTTGAGAACTGTCTTGCTCAAAGGACAAGTGAGGGGGCTTCCTGCAGGGAGGAAGCAGGCAGAAGTGGCTGAGGGCCAGTGTGAAGCCCAGAGACAGAGGGAGGGAGCGGAGCAGCTGAGTGTTTGTCTGAGGCCTAAGAAATGAGGGCTGTAGGAACCTCCCTCGTGGCTCACAGCCAGGCACAGAGGGTGGCGTGGAGAGTGGGCATGACAGGACCCCTGTTCCTGGGACCTGGCCTCTCCTCCTGGGAGATGACACAGATGCAAGGACGTGGTGTCTCCCGGGGAACCAAGACAGCCTGTGCTGCCCCTTAGCCCTCCCTGCAAGGAGTTGAGCAGCCGGAAGAAGTGAGGCTCTCCTGCCAGTTTCCCTTTGTGCAATCCTCCTTCCTGCTCCTCTCCACCCAGAAGCAGGCCTGGCAGCAGTGCCAAAATGCCACTGGCATGAACCAAGCACCCAGACAGCAGGGCAGGGTCTAGGGTTCCCCAGGAAGGCTGGGCCTACCCTACACCTGGACCAGAGGAAACCTACCCACCCCAACATGCTCCATCCCTGTGTCCCACCTCCAAGGAGAGGGACCTAGGGGGCCTATGGCTTGGTTCCGCTCAGCCCCACGTGCATGTCTGACAAAATTCTAGGCTTGGTGGGGCCTCTGCCATCTTGGGGAGGCTTCCTTTTGCCTCTTTGCTTTGCAAGAGGGACCCTAATCTTTTCACCCTTCCAAGGCATTTGGCCATGACCAGACACTGGGCCAGAAGTTGAAGGAGCAGGAAGCCAGGCCTAGGAGTCAAATGGCACTGGTCTGCCTGACCCCTCTAGGCAGAGGACCCAGTGTTGCAACTCATCCCAGTGAGCCCAGCACAGCCTAGCAAGGGTGGGGCAGGGGCCCCAAAGCTGGCTTCCAGAGATGGGGGGACACCCTGATCTCCTTCCACATCCCGCCTGGGCTCTGTCACTCTACAGCATCCCAAAGCTCTTGCGGCTGTACCCAGTGTCGAAATCCAGTGTGACATGGGCACTGGGAGGAAGGGTGGCCTTTTACTCATTCCAAAAAGAAATAGTTATCAAACACCTATGATGTCTGCCAGGCACCATGCCAGGCATTTTGACACTAAAGAAACAAAGCCACCACACAGTCCCTGTGCTCACAGAGCTGCGCAGGGGAGGCAGACACAAACACGTAAACACCAACAATAAATAATTACAAATTGGGCTGAGTACTGCGAAGACGGGAAAGTGTAATTAGCCTGTGCCTACCTCTCCCTGGCCCCAGAGGCCTGGCCTCATTACAGAACACCCATACCTGCCCAACCTCCCAGCATGCTGCTTGGCCAGGGACCATGGATCGCACTGGCAGCCAAGTACCCAGCAGAGTAAGAGGGTTCACTGTAGTTTGAGGAACATTTGTTGAACTGAACTGGGAAAAAAAAAAAAAAGAATATGTAGTACAACCTAATTGTACAGGCCATTGAGGCCCAGAGAGGCCAAGCATTTGGCCCCAAACCACATAGCTGGTGAGTGGCAGAGCCCCAGACCAGAAACCAGGTCTCCTAAGTCCAGGCCCAGTGTTCCTGCCACATCCCAGGCTGCCCACTGGACAGTCTTGAACCCTTTCACAGCCCCCAGGAATCTGCAGCCTCCTGGCCCATCTCAGATGCCTGCTTTGCAGGTCAGCACTGTCCAACGGGACCGGATGTGATGATGGAATTGTTCTGTATCTGTGCTGTTCAACCCATGACACCACTCAGCAGGTGCAGGGAAAGGTGGCCAGTGTGGTGGGGTCGGGGGTAGGAGAATGGGCAGGGCTGTGGGAGAAAAAGGCACAGTGGAGGTGAGACCCAGCAAGGAAGAAGGATTGGGTTTGACATTTCAGGGAATCTTCCATCCCCAAAGCCATGAAGAGCCCCTGAAGGATACTCTGCACAGTAAGGACATGCCTTGATTCAAAGCCTCTGTGGAACCCCAAGGATGTCATTGCTCCTCTGAGCTCTACAATACCTCCGACACTCCAGCAACACCAGCTGGAGTGGTCATTTATTCGTTCAGTTGTCATTCTTTGTCAAAACCCCACACAAACAATTTCTCACACCCATAGCTCATAATGCTGGCCCAGCCTGAAATACCCTTCCCCTCCCCTGCCTGGACAGCTCTTGCTCTTCCTTCAGACCTGAGCTCACTGTCCCCATCTGGGAAGGCATCGTAGACACCCTCATCTGAGTCAGTGCCTCTTCCATGTCTCCATAGCCTGCCTGGCATGTGGAGGAGGCTTAATTTCTCTGTCTTTGCTATCAGTTCTCCTTTCTTGACCCTTCCCACACCTACACTTACATCCCCAATCCCCAGCTCTGGGACCCTCAGAAATTCTGACCACAGGCCAGGCACAGTGGCTCGTGCCTGTAATCCCGACACTTTGGGAGGCCAAGGCAGGCAGATTGCTTGAGGTCAGGAGTTCAAGACCAGCCTGGTCAACATGGTGAAACCCTGTCTCTACCAAAAAATGCCAAAGTTAGCCAGGCACGGTGGCACGCACCAGTAATGCCAGCTACTCGGGAGGCTGAGGCAGGAGAATTGCTTGAACTCGGGAGGCAAAGCTTGCAGTGAGCCGAGATCGCACCACTGCACTCAAGCCTGGGTGACAGAGTAAATCTTGTTACAAAAAAAGTGGGGGGCCAGGTACAGTGGCTCATGCTTGTAATCCCAGTGCTTTGGGAGGCCAAGGCAGACGGATCATGAGGTCAAGAGATCAAGACCATCTGGCCTTTGAAACTCCATCTTTACTGAAAAAAAAAAATTTAGCTGGGCATGGTGGCATGCGCCTATAGTCCCAACTACTCAGAAGGCTGAGACAGGAGAATTGCTTGAACCCAGGAGGCAAGGTTGCAGTGAGCCGAGATCATGCCACTGCACTCTAGCCTGGGTGACAGGGCGAGACTCCATCTCAAAAAAAAAAAAAAATCACATAGCCACAGTCTGCCAAAGACTCTCCGTCCCCAGCCTAGGTCCTCCCACTCCCAGGACTTGGCCCCTGGACCAGCCCTGCTCAAAGGGAAGATCCAGAGAAAAAAAGCCAGGAGTTGCTAACTTCATAAGGGAGATGGCACTGACCCAGATCGCGACCATAGGTGGGGACATGCATTTAGGAGAGAAGATGGAAGATTGACAGGAACTTGAGCAGGCTCATCTGGGAAGGCTTCTTGGAGGAGTGGCCCTCCTTCCCATCGTGTCCTTCAGTAATACGAAGATTTTCCCCTGTAGATTCCAAACTCTTTGCTGGCTCCCCTGCCCAGAGAGTCCCCGTCTGTCTCCCCAAGAGTCACATCCTGCCCCAGAGCCTGACCCAGGCTAGGATGTGCCCACTGGAACATTCACTCAACAACTATATCTTGCCATCCAGCATCTCCAGAGATCTGCTGCTCCACGTCCAGGAGGCCTCAGGCCAAATGGGGAGCAGGGCAAAGAGGAGGCGCTGAAACTATGACACAGGGATGCCATTCTCATAAGGACATCCAGCTGGGCTGCAGGGGCACAAACCCTATTCCCTCTGCCCCCACCCAGGGCCGAAAGGAGGAGCTCCAGGCCAGGACTCTGAGTGGGCAGGTGACTCCGAGAGGGACAGGCAGACAGTAAGACAAGTGAGAGAGAGCACGACAATCGAAAACACAGAGGAGGCGGATGAGAATGCGAGGGAGACAGACCACAGGTTGGGTGGGACTGACGTGGAGAAGGAAATGGGAGGAGGAGAGAGAAAAAAACAAGAAAACTCCCCCTCACTTCAAGACCAGTTCCAGGAGGCTCTGGCAGCCCAGCCTAAGCCTCTTCCCCATTCCTCGCCTCTAGCCAGCCCTTCCCCTCCTCTGCTCTTTCTCTGCCTCCTGGATCATCAGGATTGTGTCCTGTCACCAGTGACAGGGGACTAGGGTAAAGGGGATAGACTCAAGAGGCAGGAAAGGGAGACGCAGATTCCTGTCCCTGGACCATGTAAGGACTAGAAGGGCAGGGTTCCGGAATCCCAGAGGGTACAGGATACCCAGGTGTCATTTCTAGCTGGGGTGTTCCCGTCCTCACCTGAAGCCCCAGGTAGGTTTGTTTATTTGTATATCCAGGAGGGAGTTGGAGACTGCTTGGGTACCTAAACATCCTCAGAGAAACTGAAACCTTCCCCTACTTTCCATCTCCCACCTCCCAACCCCTGCCAGGCCTCCTGCTTCCCTGGGTGGGGGTCCAAGGCCCCAGATGGTTCAGGCTCTGTACCAAGGCCAGGAGAGGGCGATGTCAGGCCCTCGGTGAGGGTGGAGGATGGCACTGGCTGGTACAGAGAGCCCTGCTCAGAGATAGCAGCCTGGACCAGGACCCCCAGGGATGCTAGTTCCAGAGTAGAGTGAGTAGAGCGCCTCACTCCAACTGTCCAGGTTCCCATCCATCATAATCAGGTGACCTTAGACTAGGCACTCAAGCCCTCTGAGCTTCTTCCTCTGTCAATTGGAGTGATGAGAATTAAAGCATCCACCTCAAGTGGTGGTTGTTGGGAGGATCGAAGGTGAGCTGGGGGAGGAAAGGAGACAAGGGGTGAGGAGGGGAGAGGGAGCAGGTAGGGCTGGGCTGTTTATGGAGTTTTGTTTATTTGGGGGTTTTTTTGTGGCTGTTCCTGTTTGGCAGCCAGAGCAGTGACAGTCAAAGACATCTCTACCGACTGCACCTAAGGAAGACTGTCAGACCAGAAAGGAAGCAACAGGCAAGCCCCACCTACCTCCCCCAGCCCAGAGCCCCAGGCTAGCATGCCTTCCAGTGCTCTCCAAGGAGGTTAAGACATCCGCAAGGAAAGCCCCCCAGCGTGGGGCCCCAAAGGCAAGCCCTGCAAAGCCAGCCGAGGAGACAGGGACTTGGCAATTAACCAAGACCTGTCAACTCTCAGGAGCTGACTGAGGCCAGAGGAAGGAAGCAAGAAATAGATTTCAAGTGCCCAGGCACTTGCAAGAAAAAGGCATTCAACTCCAAGAGAATTAGGTGGCAGGGCTGCCCTAAACTGCGCCCCAGACAGTAAGAAGGCAGCTTCCTTCTCTAACCCACTACCCTTCCTAGGGGTCTTAAAAGTTAGAGGCTCAGATTAAAGAGCTCCTCACCCCAACTGTCCAGGTTCCCATTCATCATAATCGTGCGGCCTTAGACTAGACACTGAAGCCCCCTGAGCCTCCTTCTCTGTCAATTAGGGTGATGAGAATTAAAGCGTCCACCTCAAGTGACGGTTGTCAAGAGGATTGGGGAGCTAATTCCTGCAAAGCATCTGGGACATACCTGATGGATCAGCTGTTATTCCGGCCTTGGCAGAGCCCAGATGCCACTGCTGCCCCCTCCCTTCCCCACAGAGCACACAGGAGTGACAGGGTGGGGGGCAAGGTGCTGTGCTCAACCACATGCCATTCGGATACCAGACCAGAGTGAGGATGGTGGGAGGCCAAGGTGGCCCCGCATGTGGGTGTTGAGTGGGGAGGGCTGTGCACGTCAGTCACCTACCAGTGCCTTGCTACCCTACCCAGCACCGGATCCTGGGATCAGGCTCAGGATGGACCCGTAGCCTCTGGACGGGGTCCTGTGCCCTTGTGAGCCAGAAGTGCCCAGTGTGTGAGAAAGATGTCTGCCCTGGGAGACGGAGGCCCAGGGTGGTGATGTGACTGGCAAATGGTTCTCCCTCTCAGGGGCTCTCTTCTTCTGGGCCCAGAGGGGGCTGCTACCCCTTCTATCTCTGACCATCTGCAACTCTCCCAGACACACTCCTCTCTCTGCTCTGGCCCCTGCCACCCAAAGCAGGGGTGAGCCAGGTCCAGAAAAGACATGCAGAGCTAGCCACCAGGGCCAGAACATCAGGACCACCAGGCCAGGAAAGAAGACATGGGACTGGGAGAGCTGGTAACCCCCTGGGGTGGAAGAGTGGGGTCTCAGGAACTGTGGGAAGGTAGGGGTTGCCCTGGTCTGTGTGGGCCTCTGCTGCCCTGTCAGAGGCTCTGTGGAGGCAAAATGGTGTCTTTTCTGTTTCTACTTCACAGATGGTGTAAAAGAGGTCAGAGGAGGCAGAGAAGAGAAAGAAGAATAGGGAGGAAAGAGTGTGAGGAAGGCAGGGATTCTCATTGCCCCAGAGCAGAGCTGCATTCGGCCATACCCATCGCCCCTGCTAGACTCAGCACCTGGAAGGTAGCACCATTGATTAAGGCCACCTTTGTCCCCTGTCCTCTACCATGTGCTTTGTACATGCTATCTCCCGTGAGATGGGTGTTTTCATCCCCACTTTACAAACGAAGACAAAAGTCAAGTAACGTGCCTGAGATCACATGAGTGGTAAGCAGTCCAGCTGAGTCTTGAACCAGGTCTCACGTTTCCAATGCTGCGAGCTCCTTGGCCTTGACCGTCTATGTCCTCCCAGCCTCTGAGACAGTGGGGTGTACATAGTAGGTCCTCAGTCAATGCCAGTTAAAGTGAAGGAAGGAAGGAAGGGAGGGGGGTAGAAGGAAGGGGGAAGATAAGCCAGGGAGACTCTTTGGCAGCTAGAAAATAAATCATAAGTGCTGTTTTCCAGTGCCAGGCTGGCACCGTGCCCAGGATAGCTGCCCTACACTCGGGAGCTCAAGGCCTATGCTTGCCTCATCTTTTCCAGAAGTATGTGAGCCCAGATACGTCAGCCTTCAGGTATGCAGTGAGGGCTGCGGTGAGGCGATCTCTCTTCTTTCCTTCCTCCTTGAATGGCCTTCCTTTTGCCAACTCCCCACCTCCAACCCACCCGGCCAGCCCAGCCTTGGCCCCCTCCCCAGAGCTAGGCCTGCTTTCTTGGGGGCAGGGGGCTGTGGACCAGCCCCCTAAGCAATGCAGATCCCTGTGGGGAGGGAGACCTACATGCTGCTGGGGGAGGGGCAGGAGCACCACATCATCCAACAGGTTGGTCAGGCTGGGAGGCGTCCCGCCCTCCTGCAGCTAATGAGCACTGTGCGACAGGTGTCTGCTCCTCAGTCCCCAGCCTGCCCCAGCTGTGACCAGAGCAACCAGAGCCCGCCACCCGCTGCACTCCCAGGCTTACTTGCTCAGCCCCCGGGCCCTCCTGCTTCCGGCCGGGGGCGCCATGGCCTGCCGCTCCTGCGTGGTTGGCTTCAGCAGCCTCAGCAGCTGTGAGGTGACCCCGGTGGGCAGCCCCCGGCCTGGAACCTCCGGATGGGACACCTGCGGGGCCCTTGGGCTGGGCTTCAGCTCCTGCAGCCTCACAGGCTGCTTGTCGGCTGGCACCATCTCCAAGGTGACTGTGAACCCCAGCCTGCTGGTGCCCCTGGACCTCAAGTTGGACCCCGCTGTTCAGCAACAGAAGAACCAGGAGAAGGAGGAGATGAAGGCCCTCAATGATAAATTTGCTTCCCTGATTGGCAAGGTGAGCACAAGTGGGGGGTCCCAAACATGAAGGGCTGCCAGGCCCGGCTCTGTGTTTCCCTGAGCATCGATCACCGCGCCCCACCCCTGCACCCAGCCAATAGGGAGATGGCACTGCTAACCCGGCAGCCTAGCTCTGAGCAGAGGCTGGGGGAAGGAAGTCCCTGATCCATCCTGGCATGTGGGGAGAAAGGGAACCCAGGATGGCCTTTGAGGGATGTCTTGATAATAACATGCTACATGACCTGGGGTCACCCACCACCCAGACAGGGACTGGGAAGGACCACCCAGTGTGCACCTAGAGGGGACCTAGGGGTGCCCTCTTGCAGGAATGGCTGATGGAGATGTACTCTGCGGTCCTACTCTGAGGCAGGTAGACAGGGGAGATGGCCTCCCAGGCTCCACGCTCCTGTTTATCCCTCAAGCCTCTGGTCCCGCAGCATCTCTCTCAGCTGCCCCAGTCAGAAAAGCCAGCAAGATGGACGGGGCGTGTGGGGCTGCTGCCCAGACTGCCGCAAGTGAGGGTGCAGCTCGGGTGTCAGGAGATAGGAATGCAGGGGACGATGCCTCAAGTCAGAACAGGGTAGCCTTCCTGCACCCTGCATCCCGCCTGACTGCAGAGAGTGTGGCCTCGGCATCACAACCACACTTCCCAGACTCCACTGTCCATGGCCTGCAACAGGTCTGGGGTACTCATGTCCATCTCTGCTCCCAGGGCAAGGGAGCTCCCAAGGAAGTCCTATCCACTTCCCAAATCTGTTCTTTACTCATCTTCTCCAAGAAACTCCTCCTGACTCTGCACCCTCCTGCACCCTCAAGAATAATCATGACAGTACCAGCTGCCATCAGTTAATTGCTTACTATGTGCCAGGCACTGTGCTGATGCTTTTCATGTTTATCTGTATTTCTCTCAACAACCTTATGGGAGAAGACAATTTTATGTCCATTTCACAGATAAGGAAAACTGTACATTTCTGACCCTCCCAGTAAACCAGAGGTCCAGCCTTCAGCCCCTGGCTCCATCCTTGTCTGCTCTTGGCCTCTGATTCTGTGTTCCTCTGCATGTTGCTGGTCTCTCCCATGAAGTGGGAGCTCACAGAGAGGGGCAAAGGGAAGAAAGTAACATGCATTGAGCATCTACTTGTGCCTCGCCCTCTGGAGGAACTTTGTAAACGCAATGACATTCAAGCCACACGGCTACCCTGCAGTGGTTGTCATTTTCCCAACCGTGCAGATGAGGAAACTGAGAACCAGCAAGGCTAAGTGCCTTGCCCAAGGTCACACAACCAACAAATGGTAGTTTGGATTTGAACTCAAGTCTGTTGAGACACGAAGTCAGTGGTCTCTGTGGTGGGAATCTTTTCTTTCCCTCTTCCATTCATGTGCCTAGACCAGAGTTTCATCATCCACACTTGGGGTACCCCTGGGTACCCAGAGGGGAAGGACCACTGTCCACTGAGGCAGAACATCCCTTCCCCCAGCCCTAGCTGCACATAGCCCTGCATTGCTGGGCTGGTTCTCCCTCTAAGAGCAACCCAGCTGCCCTGGGGAGGCAGGTCTCTACAGAGCCACCTCCTCACCAAACCCAATTTAATCCTTTAGAAGGAATGCTTCACTGAGCTATGTAATTTGGCTCAGATGGGTGATTTTTCTCCCTCAAACACCAGCACTGATATCACCCTGTGCCACTGCTATGGGGGTGGGGGGATATAAGCCCAGGGAGGAGGCCCTCGGGGTTGGGGTCCTGTGCCCAGAGACCAGGGCAATGCCCTTGAAGTTCTTTAGCAGAATTGGAGCCTCCCAACCCTTAGCCTTGACCTTGAGATGGGGTGCCCTTCAGGGTGGGACACAGGGAGCTGTGGGTACCGACTCTTTGGGGGCCCTGGTTGCAGGAGCTCTGCCCCAAGGGGTCCCAGCTGACCCTTCAACTCTATGAACAAGATCTATTAGCCCCACCTCCTTGCCTCCTTGTGGAGGCTGTGAGGGCCCAGATGGAAGCAGGCAGCGGTTAAGATGTGAAATCTGGAGTAGCATTGTGGGGTTTAAATCCCAGTCCACCACTGACCAGTTGTGTTATCTCGGGTAGATTATTTAATCTTTCTGTGCCTCAGCACACATTAGGTTAATGGGCTCATCAGAATCACATGGGAGAATTTTTGAAAAGCAGTTAGAACATACCTGGTACATGTTAAGTGCATTATAACTGTTAAATAAAAAATGAAATAAATGGGCCTGGCCCAGGGAGCAGCTAGAATCCAGTTAGCCCCTTCCAGGCAGGAGCCTGGAGAGGAGGTGGGGAGAGGCTCCCTGCCGGATAGAGGAGTGAAGGGACTCAGTGGGCAGGGGGTACAACGCAGGGCTGTTAAGCAATGTATGGACACAGAGAAAGGCCCGGGGTGAGATGCCATGATCAGTGGGTAGGGGCTCTGGGCAAAGAGAGGAGAGGGGTGGGGGCCCTCTGAGGAACTGAGAAGAACCAGGGAGCAATGAGGAGGAGCAGAGACTCTCAGGAGGTGGCAGAGGCCCTGGAGCAGTGTGGTCTCTTCAATTTGCTGGCTGCGTTTTCCTGGGCAAGTCATTTACCCTCTCTGTGCCCCAGATTCCTCTGCTCTGCTCTGCTTTGCTCTGCCAGTAGCCCTGAGCTCATCCCAGTGGAATGACTGGTAAGGTCACAGTCATGAGATGAAGGGGGATGAGGAGAAGCAGCAGCAGCAGCAGCAGGGGAGGCAGGGAGGGAGCAAGGCCAACCTCCAGCAGAGGCTGCTGGCTGGGCTTCTTGCCTTCATGCACACATGGACAACAGAGCGGATGGAGAGGGAGGCAAGAGGCAGGACTTCCTGAGGTCATCCTGGGGAGGCTGTAGAGAGGGAACCCATGAGCAGTGGTAAAATGCCCGGAGACAGAGGGATGGAGACAATGTCTTCACCGAGGCCTGTGTGACCTCCGGAAGAACTGAAGTCAGGCATCCCCCTGCCTGTATGCAGAAAAGCACAAACCAGCCACTCCTGATGAGTCCGTGAGGCTCCCTGGCCAAAGCCAACGTCTGGCTGAAGCCCGGGGATTCAACAGCCCCCGCTGAGGAACACTACCTGTGTGGCCCAGAGGCACTCCCCTATAAGCTGGGGACCTGCAGCCTCTAGGATGTCCGGCCTGTCTCCTCCAGGAGTTCCAGCTTAGACTGCTCGGTTTCCCCTACAAAACATGTCTCTCCCCTAACCTCAGCCCCAACCTGGCCCTACTTTTCAACTGGGCTTCAGTTTCTTCATCTGTAAAATGGAGAGGTCCCTGCTACAGCTGCTACTGTATGATCTAAGGGCAGAGGGCCAGGCAGAGCAGAGAGGAGGAATCAGAGGTGAAGACTCGACAGTCTTCCTGGGTTGGAGCAATTAACCTGGCACCTCTCAGGGCACCAGGATTATCAGCCCTCCCTAGGTCTTTGTTCCGAGAGGGAGGAGCCTTTCTGCAAGGAAGGTCCCAGGTGGGGGATGAGTTTCCATCCCCGCCCACAGAGACAACCAGAGACTCCCCCAAGGGCAGCAGAAAACAGGGGGCTGCCCCTAATCCCCTAAGACCACAAATGCCTTCTAGCTGGACTGGCTGGCCAAACACACACTGTGTTCCAGCGAGCTAGTGCTGAAGCATAGGGAATTGAGGTTAGACAGTAGGAAGAACTTCCTGGTGTGAAGATTTATCTGCTGCTCATGGGTGGAGGAAGGAGCCTCACATCTCTCCTCTCACTCCACCCTCAGTGTAAACATGGAGCTCCTGCTTGTCAAAACGGAGGCAAGGTGGGGTGAACAGATACCTGCCCCCTCAACACTCCCTCTCACACACACAAGGCAGGGCAGAAACCCTCTTGACCTCCATCCCTACTGAACCTGTTTGGCTGTGAGTACAGCAGAGAGCAGGATTAAGGTTGGCTTCAAGCAGAATCTACCAGTACAGATACGCAGGGGAATGGCAGCCCACAAACACCGTCAAATGCCATCATCCAGTATCCCCGCTGGCATTGTCTGCTGTGAATGTTGAAGGATCGTCAGAGCACTTCGGGGAAAACAAGGACACCCTGAAGAAGCAGAGCAGAGAGAGAGGGGCTGGCCCCACCTGACCCTTCGGGAGCCCATGAAGGTGCAGAGTAGGCAGTGGCTGTCAGATGGGGCTGTCTGGGAAGCTGGACCACCAAGTTGCTTTGTGACCCTGGAGAAGTCACTTGACACCCCTGGCCTCCATTGCCTCCTCTGTAAATGAAGGACCCAGCCCAGCTGATCCAAAAGGCTGCTGGCAGCTTTTTCAGGCTACGATTCTGGGAGCCGGGGCCAGCAGCACCGGCAGTGGCAGGAGAAGGCCCAGCTACTCACCTGTGACCATAGGGAGCATCACTGGGCTGGTTATCACAACATCCTCATGACAAACAACCCACCCTGACGGGAGCCAGGCCCCAGCCAGGCCTCCAACCTCATGGCCTACCCTCATGGCCTATCCCTGGCACCAAGGGAGTAGAGGCCCCAAGGGGGAGCAGATGGCTCCCAGTGTGATGGGGAAAGTGGTGGGTCAGGACAAATGGGAAACAGGTAAACTGGGGGCCTTTCAAGATATGAGTCATGGAGGGCTTCCTGCAGGAGGGAGCTGGAAGAACAAATGGGGAGGAGGGGAGGGCCTGGTGATGGAAAGGAGAGTAGAGAGGACAGGCATGGGTGGGGAGGAGGGAGGCAGGAGGAGCCCCAGGCTGAGCTGGGCTGGACTGGGTTGAAGGAAGGAGAGGACCGTGCAGGACCCTGCCAGCAAGAGGCATATGGGAGGCAGAGTCTGAGAGGCACAGCAGGGCTCAGAGCCCTTCCAGGGTTTCACTGCGAGGCAAAACTGTCCTTAACTGGAGGCAGAAGCCGGCCCACAAAGGGTAGCCGGGATCCCAGGGCCCACAGTGACTTCAGCAACATACAGGAGGCATGTGTCACAGTGGTTAAAAGGTTCTAAACCCAAAGTGCCTGGATTCCAGGCCTGGCTCTGCCACTTGCTAATTTTGTGACCTTGGGCGAGTTCCATCACCTCTGGTTTCCTCATCTGTAAAATGCAGCTTATAATAGTACCCACCCTTGGGGGTGCTGCAGGATTTCATGGGTCAAGCACGTAGAGCAAGGCCTGGCACACAGCAGGAGCCACATGAGCACTCACTGTTGTTCCCATCCCAAAGCACATCCCCAGGGGTCCCCGCAGTCTCATGGGGAGAGTGGTGGTCGGGACAAAGGAGGAGCAGCTAAACTGAGGGCCTCGGTGCTGGAGGGAAGAGGGGAGTCTTTCAACATGAGTCACAGAGGACTTTCTGCAGGAGGGAGCTGGAAGAACAAATGGGGAGAGCAGAGGCCTGGTGATGGGAAGGAGAGTAGAGAGGACAGGCAGGGTGGGGAGCAGGCAGGGAGAGCCCCAGGCTGAGCTGGGCTGGACAGGGTGGAGGGAAGGAGAGGACCGCTCAGACAGGTGTTATCACTCCTAACTTCTAGCTGGGGAAACTGAGGTTCAGAGAGGCTGCGTCGTTGAGAGGATGAGTGCTTAACCACAGTACTAACCAGGCCCTACCCTGCTGAGTTTCCAAAACAAGATGAGACCACGCTTGTCGTGGCGGGAAGGGGGCAGATGGGCCTCTGACACTCCATGTTCCCTGGGATCCCCCGCCCCAGCCCCAGGCAGGCACGGAGAGCCTGTCGCATGCTTGGCACTCTCACACCCTCAACCCCCCCTTCCTCTGCCAGCCCTGCCCTGCCCTCGCCTGGAAACCTTTGCTAATTGGCTCCACCTTGCTCTGATCCTGTCCTTATCTTACCATCTTCAGTTTTAACAATCAGTCATTGGAGGTGCGTTCTGCTGAGTGAGGGCCCTGGGTGGTGTGCACAGATGAGCTGCCACTTCCCAGGGAGTCCCCTGCGGGCTCTTGCTGGTCAGCCCGGGGCCTCAGCCCCCGACTGGTCCACACCTGACCCATTCGCCGCCCTCCTGCCCTCCCAGGTGCAAGCCCTGGAACAGCGCAACCAGCTGCTGGAGACACGCTGGAGCTTCCTGCAGGGCCAGGACTCAGCCATCTTCGACCTCGGGCATCTCTATGAGGAATACCAGGGCCGACTGCAAGAGGAGCTGCGCAAAGTGAGCCAGGAGCGGGGGCAGCTGGAGGCCAACCTGCTGCAGGTGCTGGAGAAGGTCGAGGAGTTTCGAATCAGGTACATAGAGCCCCATGGGAGCCATGAGCAAGGCCTGAGGGCTGGGAACAAGCTGTGCTAAGACGGGAGGCACTTAAGCCAGAGAAAGAGGGAAGATGTTCTGGAACATTTCTTTACCTGAGACGTTTATTGAGGGAATGGTATGTGCCAGGCAGTATTCTAAATACTGAGGATATGGCTGTGAACCTACAGCCGCCCCCTCCCTAATAGCGACCCTTACAACAAAGTGAATCTTGTGCTGGCTCCCAGCGAACCCCTGTGCCTGCTGGCCCTTGGGCATCATCATAACCCACACCCCTGCCTCGAGCAGCCACCCCCTTGCACCTGTGGACACACTTGGTCTTGCCCACACATTGCTCTGGCAATGGGAAATTACATCACTAACTAGAACAGATGGGTTTCTGCTTTAGATGTGGCTTTAGAGTTTGATCTGGATTGGGCTGGAAAGGAGAGGAAAGCCACGGGAAGCAGGCAGGGCATGGAAAGGGTGGGTTTTATTTGAATAGAGAAGCAATGCACGCCAGACATCAAGGTAGACTCGGAATCAGACAGATAAGGAAAACAGCCCCAGTATGCAAGGTGCCTTTACAACTGAGTGGGGCGGGCAGACAGACAGACAGCTGCTGGGCAGTATATTTGAGCATTTATGGGCCCCCGCTTGGGCATTAGACCAGGATGAGGTTTAATCTTCACCCTCCCCCGTCACTAGCTTTATGACCTCCAGTAAGCGGCTTAATATCTGAACCTCAGTTACTTCCTGTGTGAAGTGGGAATGATTATAGTCGATGCCAACCTAAGGTAGGTATCTAACCTAAGGAGGAAGTTGAGAGTGTGGCACGGTGACTGGCGGTTATAAATGGTAGCTTTTCTATCCTTAGAAGGCTGAAGTTCTCAGCACACAGCAGGTCTTTGACACAGATTTGCTGAACTGAGTTGGCCAGTCTAAAGGGGAAGGCTGGTCACTTGGGCTGCTTAGAAGAGAGGTGACCCTCTCTGGTCAGGTAGTGGGCAGGGCTTCAGCAACAAGGAGTGTGAGGCAGAGGAGAGTCGCTGTGCCCCTGCACCCACCTCCTGGGTCTGGTCTACTTGCAAGGAGACCTCCAGCCAGGGTGAGGTGAGGACAGGGCAGGCTGAACCCCTGGCCTCCCCTCCTGGTTTGGGGCCCAGCCCCAAAGCCTGCCAATCTGAGGTGAGACCTACATCCTCCAGAGCAGCTGACCAGGCAGGCTGGAGGGTGGAGAGCACCTGTCCCATCCGGGAGTCCAGAGACCTGAGCTGTCTGGACTCAGACAGCTCTGTCTAGATTCCAGAGGCTGAGTTTACCCAACGCCTCTCCCCAGCCCTGCCCTCCCAGGCCTAGGAAAACACACAGGGCAGCTGACCACCCGTCCCGAGAGGTCCAGCTTCCCAGCACCTGACCATGACCGGGCAGTCAGGGCAGTTCTCTAGAATCTGTGATCCACTTCCCTGATCCCTAGTAGATCTTTGGCCCTCAAAGGATCAGAGCATGCCAGAGCTAGAGGAAGTCCTGGATCCTCCTTTTACAGGGAAGGAAACAGATCCAGAGAGGGCAGGGCTTGTCCTCAGCTACACAGCCTTGCATGCTAAGTCCCATCCCTAACCCCAGCCAGCCACTGGGTAAGGCTGCTCCCACGAGCTCCGCCAGATCTCGTCCATGGAAGCACTTTGTAACTGGAAGTCCTATACACACACTACCTGTTGTTTTAATCTGGCTCAGCCCCATCATTTGGCCTGCCGCCTGAGTTCTATCCGCCTGCTACCTGACTGTACTGCTTAGGCTGAGCCTCTCTTCCTCTCCCTGGGTAGGGAACCCACCTGAGTTGGGAAGGAGAGACTGGGCAAACAGCCTAGCTGGAGGGCTTCTCGGTCTTCAGGCCAGAGCCAGGGGAGCTACAGCCTGGCTGTGCAGAGCCTAGGGCCCCCAGGAGCCAGGAGATGCCAGGCCAAGCCCCAGTAGGGAAGGGCTGTGCCCTGTCTCTACGGAGCCGATGAGATCAGCCTCACTCCCAGAAATAAACAAGTTGAGGGGGGGCGGGTGCAGGTGTGACAAGCTAAAAAAGGCCTGAGAACAGGTTTGGGAATTGGTGGCTGACAGACTGGCAGAGGATTGGGGGTGGAATAGCGGACCTAAGCCTCTATGGGGATGGAGACTTCCAAAGGCTTTGAGGTAGCAGAAACCCCAAGGATCAGCAGTCTACCCCTCCTGTTTCCTAAGGACAAAGCAGAGGCCCAGCAAGGGGAAGCAACTTGCCCAAGGCCACACAGCAAGTGACTCAGAGATGCCACATACAGCTGTGCAAACTGTGCACTGCACAAGAGTGCATGATTTAGGCGGTGGATAGGGGTTGAAATCCAGCCAAGCAGCAGACCATGCAGGTTGGTACAAGGTCAAACAGCCCGTGAGGAAGGGGGCTTTTTTCTAATTGGCACAAAGCCTGGAGATGAAACAGTGTTGGCCTTAAGGGGACTGGCTCCAGACTGGAACCCATCGTCCAGCCTCAGCCCAATGCTCCCCACTGTCCTCTCCCCTGGGGCTCAGGGCTTGCTCCCACCCCACCCACAGAGCACACCTAGAGGTCCAGGGTCAAGGCAGACCTGGCCTAGCCAGGATACTGTGAGGACGGCCCCTCCAGTCCCCTTACTCCTGGTGTCCTTCTCTGCCAGGGGAGGTTTCCCAGGGCAGCTGCCAAGCCACTTGTCTCCCTCAACTCACCCTGCTTATGTTCCCCCAGGCAGGGTGAGTGGCAGACAGCCGCCTGTGCTCTGCCGCGAGGCTTCCTGAGGCCGAAGTAGAGGGGCTGAGCCCCAGCAGGTGCTGCCCCTGCTGCAAGCACTCTGTGAATTGCCCCACTTAATTGTTACAGCATCACGTGATCATGGCTGAGGCACACAGGAACGCATCCCAGGACACAGCTGGTTAGCAAGGAAGCCAGGATTTCAGCCCAAGTAGCCTGGCTCTAGTCCCTCTAGTCCCCTTGCTTCATCAGCACACTCCAGAAGCCCCCAGCCCTCTCTTGAGCCTCCATTTCCTCATCTATAAAATGAGACTAATGGGACTTCCCTAACTGGGTGCTCTGAGGGCCACAGGAGAGTGCAGGTGAAGCACTCAGCACTTGTCATTCCCCACTCAAGTCCCATTTCGTTCTTTCTGGGAATGCCTAGACAGCAGAACGTTCTCCCTGGCCTGCTCCTCTGCCCCGCCCCCAGGACCTAGACCATCAGAGCCCCGAACAGACTCTTAGCAGCCAAGGCAGTGGCCAGGGAGGGTGCGGGCCCCTGGCACACTGAGACCAGAAACCCATGTGTCCTGCCGTTGGGTCCACACCCCTCAGCTCCTCAGGTGGGCTGGTGGGAAAGAAGGCATGAGGGGTGCCAGATACAGCCAGCTCAACGGGTGATGAGTGACGCGGCCCTGCTGGGAGGCCAGGGCCTGAGGTAGGCAGGCGGCTGTAATTAGAGCTGCCTGTGATTCAGGCATTCCCCGAATAGGAGGGAAAAAAACAGAAGCTGCTGAATCCCCACGACCACTGGGGCCAGCGAGAAGTCTGGAGCCAGCAGACACCCACCCTGGGGACTAAGACAAATGTCTTGACTGGAGGAAGAGGGTCGGGCCAGGGATCTGGGGGTCCCGTCCTCCCCATCCAGTGATGTCCTTGTTCCAAACACAAGGTGGGTGCGAGTAAGGAGAAGTCCAAACTGAGAAGAGCATTATTGTGCTTTGTTGAGTATGGCCTATGTGGCCTGTAGCTGGCTGTCACTGCGTCAGGAGTGGGTTTTGTCAGCCCCCTGTACACATGGGCACACGCATACCCCTTAGAGGCAGGAAGCCAAGGGAGGAGGGGTGATGCAACTTGCCCAAAAACACACTGGGGGTCCAGCTGACAGCAAAGTTCACACTCTTCCCATCCTCCCTTTGGAGGGAACACAATGGGTTAGTGTCCTACCGGCTCACAAAGCAGAGGGGAGGTGGCTGGGGCTGCAGGGAAGGCATGGAGATAGAAGAGGTGAGGTGTGAGCAGGATGCTCCCAGCGGACTTGATTGAAACTGAGATTGTCAGGGAAGGAGGCCGGGTAAAGATGAGGGGACAAAGTGCCAGGGTGAGGGGCTGCCCAATCAGGGAGGCCTCCTGGAGAGGGTTGGGTGTGGAGCAGAGCCAGGAAAGGGCAGAAGCAGCTGGGAGAGGACGGGGTCATCAGGAGGGAGTGAGGAACTGGAAACCAATGCCAGGAGGTTGGGGGAAGAGAGAGAGAGAGGACTTGTCATAGAAGACGCAAGAGGGAGAAGGATGGGCTGCTTTTTTCTAACTGGCAAAGAGACCCCAAGTGGGATAGCAGAGGCCCTGAGCCCCAGCCAAGGGGAGTTCACCAGGCCCAAGCCCCTACCACATCGAGCTGAGCAACACCTCTCTCCCTCCCAGGTATGAGGATGAGATCTCCAAGCGCACAGACATGGAGTTCACCTTTGTCCAGCTGAAGAAGGTAGCCTGCCCAGCCTGCCCCAGGGGCTCCTTCCTCATGGGCCCTGGGCCCTCTTTCCCTCCAGATATCCTATTCTCCTTTATGCCCAATCAAAGCCCTCAGAGGCTTAAGTCCCAGGACCAACAGACAGACAGGGAGATACCCCCATCCCCATCCAGCTCCTTTTTCGAGGCTCTGAGCCAGATCTCCTCTGGAATCACCCCCACTCTCACCCATGAGGCAGTCCCCCCAGCCCACTCCTGCCCGGGGACCCTCCATTCCCTCTCCCACCACTCACCACTGCTCCCAACCCCAGGACCTGGATGCAGAGTGTCTTCGTCGGACTGAACTGGAAACCAAGTTAAAAAGCCTGCAGAGCTTCGTGGAGTTGATGAAAACCATCTATGAGCAGGTGAGTGAGATGGGGCCAGTGTCCCGCCAAGCCCAGAGCTAGCTGGTCCATGGGTAAAGGACTCAGGGGAAGCACAGCCATTCAGTGGGGCATGGAGACTCCAACAGTCACTTACGATTTCCAGCCCCAGCATAATAATTTCCTAAACCCCTTCCTGTGATTATGTCAATAACCCTGCATGACCCCTGGCCATTCATCTCATGGAACATGGGCCGGTTCCCCAAAGGCCACTCTTTCTGGAAGAACTATATCTTTGTGTGCTAGAGGACTCAGACAAGGGTCAGGAGGCTGGCCTCAGGAGCATGGAACCCAGGGGCCTGGAACGAGCATTCTGACTGAACTGATCTCTCTCTCTCATTCCTGCAGCCTAAACCACAGCACCCACAGTGCTAACTGTGATAGGCCTGCCTTTCCCTCTTCCCCATTTTTAGCTAATGACCTAGTAAATGGAGACAATGGAAACATTTGCATTTGTTTCCTAAGTCCTCAGTGGGGCCTAGTGTACAAGGGCCCAGAACAGCGTAGCATGTGTCAGCACAGCCATCAGATGGGCACGGCCGCTGGCTTCGGGACACCGCTCCTCCATGCCAGCTGCTGACTCCCAGGCACCCTTCAGGATATGAGTCCTCCTCTCCACACTGCTTCTTTCAGGGATGGGGAGGTTCAGGGGTGACACTGCTGGGCTAAAGTTCCTTCCACAGAGGTCTTCAGTTCAGCTAGGAGCAGGCAGCACCACTGTTGGGGATAACAGGGCTTGACCACCTAAGTGCTGCACACTGCTGGTGCCAAGCTATGGCAGTGCAGCTAAGGTCAAAGCCAAGATCGAAGTCACCACCACAACTTACAGATTCTGCTAAAATGGCCCTGTGATCTGCTGACCACAGCTTCATGGCTGCATTCTGTGGAAAGGAAGACCGGGCCTCATGGCCCTGTCATGGGCCACACTCCTTTCCAGCAGTCCCAGCCTCCAGCTGGGGCCTCAGTGGAACTGAGTCTTGTTTGTGGCCACGAGATGTAGCATAGCAGAGAGAACAGCAAATCCTTGGGAGCAGCAGGAAGGCAGCCCTCCCAGGCAGTCTGCTCTCCCCACAGCCCTGAAAAGCTTCCTGGCCCAAGCAAATCCCCCCATAGCCAGGCCAACTGCTGTGGGGCTGACCAGGGCACCATGCCCACTGGCTGGGTGGGAACTGGGCTAGGGGCCCCTCTGCCCAGACTCACTGTGGGCTTGCGCAGCCCAGGCAGGCATCAGCAGGACCATCTCGCATCTCCACTGGGCTGGATCTCTGCCATCCTTGGGCCTCCACCCACTCGTACCACCTCTGAGAGGCTGAGCCCATGGGTGGGTGCAGATTCTGCCGAGCCTAGGTGGAGTGCAGATTCTGAAACCCGAGCCCAGCGTTTCTCCACGTGCTCACTGATGTCTCGGCAAGCTCAGAGCTCAAGCTCTAAGCCAGGATGCAGGCCCTGCAGCTGTAGAGACATAACTGGAAGAAGGCTGGGCATAACCAGTGATATTCCTGAGCATTGCCCAGTCGTACCCCATAAGACTTCTTGGCCCCTGCCCCAGTAGCCAGGCCTGTAGGTTCCCTTTGGATTTTGCAGTCCTTGGGCCCCAATCCCAACTTGGCCTTTTTTTTTTTTTTTTTTTTTTTTTTTACTATTTCTGTGACTTTAGGCAAGTCATTTCTCCTCTCTGTACCTTAGTGTCCTTATCCGCAGCATGGAAAGAGTAACAGGACCAGCCTCATAGGGCTGTGAGGAAGACTCAGCCCACTCATTCATTTAACAAATGTTTATTGCATGCCTACTAAGTGCCAGGCACTGACACCACAGCCTGGGCAAGCTCCCTTCTCTCAAGGAGGGCATGACTTAGCTGAGAGAAGTCATAAGCAAGTCAGCAAATATCTGGACAAGATGGCTTTGCAGGGTGACAGATTCTGGGATGCAAAGAAACCAGGTGCTGCGCTGGAGCTGGAGGGAGTGGAGAGCCTCAGAGCCCATGGGCAGGGCCTCTCAGAGGCGGTCCCCTCCCCAAGAGTGGCAGAGATCCAGCCCAGTGGAGACTGGAGATGGCACAGAATTGCTATGCAAAGCCCCTAAGGCAGGAGGGAGCCTGGCAATTAAAGGAAAAGAAAGAAGCCTCTGGTCAGAGCACACGGGGCAGGGTGGGAGCCTTGGGTCAGAGAGCGCCTCACAGGGTTGGCTCATGACTTGGACCTCATTCTGAGTGTGACAGGCAGCCTCCAGTGGGCACTGGGGCAGGGCGGCACACAGCGGGTTTCAGGTGTGGTTGTGCTATCCTGAGCCTGCCATGGAGAAGGGCCTGCGGTGAAGGCAGTAGGGGCCAGGGCACAACAGCAGTTATTATTACTTTTGGGAGCAAAAAGATGGGGTTGAAATTGGAGATTTGCCTTTCTCTCCATACACTGCTGCAGGCTAAGAGGGCAATGCTGACTCTTTGCCAAAAATATTCCCCACACCAGAGGGTGTCTAACTCAGTGTTGTCTGATAGAAATGTGAACTGCATATGTAATTTTAAGTTTTCTAGTTGCCACATTTTAAAATAACAGAAAAAATAATTTTAATAATATACTTTATTTAGCCCAATATATCCAAAATATAATTATTTCAACTACTACCTCATTGGACAGAGCAGCTCTGAGCAAAGACTGTGCCAGCCACGTCTGCCTCAGGTGGAAGAAAAACCTGGCAGAATACGAGTGGCCCAGGAGGCCCCGATACTCTAGTTTCAGCTTTGGAGCAGACACCAGATCAGAAATATAGGCCCACACCTGTGTCCCAGAAAACAGCCCTCTCCTCTCTCCAAAACACATGTGCCCTTCCCAGCCAACTGAGCAGGGGCTCATGGCCATGATCTGCTTAGACCTCATCTGCTGCAAACCCTCTGCCTCTCTCCTCTGGTGGCACAGGCTGGAAGGGTCTGAGTTTCTGAGACACAGTACAGCTCCCAAGTGTGTCTGGGCCTGGCTGCATCCAGTTGGAATGCCATCTACCCCACCCCTACACTCTGGCTCCAGGGAGATTAGCTATGGAATCTGCTGACAACCCCCTGCAGCCAGGCACACCTCGAGGGAGGCCCATCCCTGCAGAGAGAAGCCAATGCTGCCTAAACTTTTGCATGGAGGCTGCCCCAAGACTAGGCTGCTCTGCCTCTGGACACTTCATCCCAGCTTTATCACTATTACCAATTACCATAATAGAGAATCCTTAACTACTGTTTAGTGAGCACCTAATATATTCCAGACACTGTGCTAAGTACTTTCCAGTCTTAATCTCAGTTAACCCTCACGACAACTCTATGAAGTAGGGATAATAATTAAGACAGCACAGATTTTGAACAGCTGGGATTTGAATCCTGGGTCAGTAACTGTGGGAACTGGAGCAGGCTATTTTATCTCTATATGCCTCAATTTCCCCATCTATAAAATGGGGACAATAATAGCATCTACCTCACTGGGCTGTTGTAAGGATTTGTTTTGTTAACATGTCCTAAAATACTTAGAACAGTAACTGACACATGGTACACATTCAATAAACATTAGCTGTTTTCAGCTCTATAATTAGATCCATTTTACAGATGAGAAAACCAAGGCTTAGACACATTTAAAAACTTGACGAGGGTTACTCAACTAATAAGAAGGGATTGGCCGGGCGCAGTGGCTCACGCCTGTAATCCCAACACTTTGGGAGGCCGAGGCGGGTGGATCACCTGAGGTCAGGAGTTCAAGACCAGCCTGACCAACATGGTAAAACCCTGTCTCTACTAAAAATACAAAA